>NC_058416.1:42984544-43001920 GCF_002201575.2 Neomonachus schauinslandi
AAAGAAAGAAAGAAAGAAAGAAAGAAAGAAAGAAAGAAAGAAAGAAAAGAAAGAAAAGAAAGAGGGGAAACAGGTAACCAATAAAAGATCAGGATACAGAATTCCCATAGGCTCTATGTCCAAATCACTGTTACCTATAGCAATGGCATAATGCCTTTAAAACTGTAAAGGAAAATGATCTCAAATTAGAATTTTCCATACAGGGGCACCTGGGTGGCTCAGATGGTTAAGCATCTGCATTCGGCTCAGGTCATGATCCCAGCATCCTGGAATTGAGCCCCACATTGGGGGTCTTTGCTCAGTGGGGAGTCTGCTTCTCCTTTTCCCTCTGCCTCTCCCCCTGCTCATACTCTCTCTCTCTCTCTCTGTATCTCTCAGTCTCAAATAAATAAATAAAATCCTTGAAAAAATTATTAAAAAATAATAAAAATAATTTTAAAAATTAAAAAAAAAATTTCCCTACAATCTGTTAGTCAATTGTGTAGGACGAATAATGACATTTTCTAATATATAAAGACCTCAAAAAATCTCTCTTAGATCCATTACCAGTAAAAAGTAACTGGAAGATTTTCTACAGTTAAAATAATTAATTCACTACAGTTAGAGTAATTAATTGACTACAGTTAAAATAATTAAACTAAGGAAGACATAGACAGCACAGAAAGCACAGAATCCAATACAAGAGATACACAAAGGAAATTAACTGTTGTCATAGAGGACAATCAGTCCAGACAGGAGTTGGAGGGTGGTGACTTCCAGGAGGGATACTGCCAAGAAGTTAACGTTCATGATAGAACAACCCAGGTATTTCAATGTATTTTCTAGGTCATTATTAAGGTCAAAGAGTTGGTGATTAATAAATTATACAGGGAACTGAGAAAATAAAAAATCAAGGCAGTCATTAATTCCAGGACAAATAAAACATTGCCTAAGAAAAGTCTTTGTAATCACAGTACAATACTTCTCTTAGCTGTGAATAATATTTGCATTGTCATAAATTCATGAACATTAAAAATTAATTCAAAAAAAGAGTGATATATAAACTACATTAGGAACATCAGGGGAGAGAAAGTATTTACCTCAAAGAGAAGCAAATATAGATCTTTCATAATAGGAAGTTATTAAATAATATCTAAAACAGAAAGGCCAAGAAATGGTAATATAAAAATGCAACTTCTAAAGGCACAGCATAAGGAATATAGTCAATGATATGGTAATAGCGTTGTATGGTGACAGATGGGAGCCACACTTGTGCTGAGCAGAGCATAATATATAGAGACATTGGATCACTATGTTGTACACCTGAAACTAATGTTAACGCTGTGTGTCAACTATACTCAAATCAAAATTTTTTAAAATGGGATTTATAGTATGGAGGCAACTGGCAGAAGAAACAGCTCTCAGGGTTCAATGTACGGCCTCGATGATTAAAAGAGGGCAATAGGAAGTCCAAGGTTTTCACTGTAAGCATAGTATGGCTATTTGACTTTTAAAATTATTTACATGTATAACTTTGTTTAAAGAAATAATTAAATAAAGACAAGATTCTTCGTGTTTCCAAGAAGAAAATAAACAGGACTGGTAGAAGAAAGGCTCAAATCTGCAACGGATTAAGAAAAGAAATGGTGACCTCACATTTGCTTACAACCGAGTCCTGATTCTGTTTAAGTAAACATCAGACATTCTCAAACACTCTAACCTTCAGGGAATTCACCACATATAAAGTCATCTTTTTAAAATATTAATTAAATATTAATTCATTAATTAAACAACTTTAACACAAAATGGAGCCAATCAAAAGCTCAATGTAATAAGAAAAAAATGCAGTGATTATGTTTACAGAACAGAATACAAGTGTTATAAAATTGGACAATTAACGTATATTACAATTTTTAAAAATTGAGAGTTTTGGAAAGGGAGGTGGGAGAATGTGTATAAGTAGTAAATGTCTTTCAATGCCTGTCTATAACAGAAGTATGTGTTTCAGGAAATAAAACACAATGATTTCAGCCTTTTAGCCTTTCTCATGTTTTTTCTCTAAATTTAGAGGTATCTATAGAAAATATCGAAGTGTTTGCAATTTCTTTAATTTCTTCATTTTCGATTATCAAGTTAAAATAAGTTGAATAATCATCTTAAATGAGCCTTCATAGTGCACTCCCATTTGGGAACATTGTTTGCCTATCAGATGATGTCTTTTCATGTGTCTACTCTTAACTGCACATATAAAGAGACCAATGTCTGAACATTAACTTAATAATAACCAGCGGTATTTTGAGGGTTGTTTTTCTTCACATTCTAACTTGAATTCTTTATAATGAGGCTGAATTACATAAGTCTAAACCAAAAAAAAAAAAAAAAAAGATAAAAAGAAGAGAAAGAAAACCTAGTAAGAAAAATTTTTTCTCAGAGGAAAAGAAGAGAAGAAACATAAATACTCATTAATGAAGAGAGCCCAGTCCAAGTTTTCTGTTACACAGGTTGGCAGTTTTTCCAGATATCTGGAATCCATGACTATATTCTGTGGTGACTGAGCAAGGCTCCCTCAAGGTGTTTATCTTAAATTTTATCCCCCTGTCCTCCCTCTGCTTACTCTATATGACAGGGGACTCTGCACAAGTCTGAGAGGATATCATGTCCCTCTCTGTACCCTTGAACTCCATCTTCTCAAGATGTCTTAAATTCTTTTCCTCTTCCTTGCTATATGGTTTATTCTATAGGGCTAACTCTAACTGGGTATCTAGAGTGTGCAGGCACTTCCATTTTATGCACTTCTGCTATGGTCTCCAGTGTTTCCCCAGACTAGCTCAGCATGCCCTTTCCAATCCACTGCGTTTTTGCCATTGTCTTCTGTGCTTTGCTGTCTTCTACCCTGAATCTCACTCTTGTCATATTGACCTGCAGGTCACCTTCTGTTAGTGTCTGAAGAGGCTTTCTGTCATTACTTCATAAGTTAAATAAAATTTTTGAATATGTTCATTTTATATTTACATAAAAGCCATGATTTTATGATTTTAAAAATTACACTCCTGATTTCTGGAGCTTCTACTAAGCTGCCCAAGTACATTGACCTGATGCCGCCCAGTAAACTCTCTTGCTAAGACCAGATAGGTGTTTTCTTGCCTTATATGGTGAACTCCAAGCTGCAAAGGAATTTTAACTTTGTCTTTTTTGTTTTGTTTTTATTTTATTTGTTGTTGGCTCAAACAATAATGATTGAGGATCGGTTTTTGCCTTAAGTATTTTGTAGAATTCACTAATAATTTCATCTGGACCTGGAATTTACTTTTTGGGAAAGTTTTCAATTATATATTCAAATTCTCTAATAGATATATGGTTTTTTATGTTATCTATTTCTTCTAGAGAGAGATTTGTTACCTGTATATGTCATGAGATTTGTTCATTTTATGTAAGTTTTCAAATTTACTGGCATAAAGTTATTAATAATATGCCCTTTATTATCTTTTAATTTTTAAAGAAATTCACCAATTCTTTTATTTACGAAATCCAAAGCATATTTTATTCAGTACCTCCTAGAAAGCTAAAATAATAAATTTTGCTACTATTTATGCATTGAAATGACTACTAAGCATATTTAGAGGAAAAGACATCCTTAAAAATTCAATAAAAAGATTTCCTTCTTTGAGAGCAATATTATTTTTTAATATCAGTTACATATGCATGAGATGCAATGTATAATTCTTCACATATAGTCAATACTTTTTAAATTTATATGAGAAATTAAATGCTAAACCTATTCTCAGCCATATCCATCTCCATTCCCTCATTAGCATCTGCCCCAATATCAGTGAAAACAGCTTGCCACTCTGAAGATGAAGCTAGTGTTTAAAAATAGCCATGTTTCATAAAGCATAGCCCCTACTCACCACCCAACTTTTCTTTTGGTGCCCAGCTAATTAACCAGTGACTGACTCTCCAGCAGGACTTTCAGAGGAATTGTCAAGAGGGTAAGGTGGCTCTTAGTGTAGCCCATACTGGTCACCCTGATTTCTTTGAGATCCTATGGACACAGCTGACAAGGCTCCTGCAGAAACTCTCTTCCTAGGGTTGCCATGTGTTCCCATGTTTCCACAGATCCACTTATGACGATTTCTATGTACCAAATAACCACTGAGAAGAAGGGATGCTGTTAAATGGACTGTCTGGATGGGTTGATAAAGCTTCCTATTCCATGTTGCACTCCAAGTTTGAACAGTTGTTGAGAAAGTCCTTCTGATGCTTCACTTATCCAGTCTCTGATGTTCTTCCTTTATGTAGACCAGAATTTCTGATATATATAAGTTTCCTTCTCTCTGATGAACTTTTAACATTTCTTGCAAGGTACGTCTAGTGCAGTTAAGTTTCCCGGAACTTTGTTTTCTGAGGAAAGTCTTTATTTCTCTTTCACTTTTGAAGGATAATGTAGCAGGATACAGAATTCAAGGTTGGTGGGGTTTTTTTCTCTCAACACTTCAAAATATTTCTCTCCATTAGTTTTCAAAGATAGCTTCCAATAATTCTTCCCCACTCTGTATGTGCATGAGAACCTGATATCAAGTGGTACAGGTTGTTTATCTTTCTCTTGACTCAGGGCTGGCCTCAAAACTTGTTCTAGCAAGTAGAATGCAATGGGAGTGATGTTTGGGTACATCCATACTTAGACCTTAAGAAAACAGGGAGCTTCCACTTTCTGTTTTTTGGAACCAAATCAGCAATTGCAAGAAGCCCAAGAGATGGGGAAAATAACAGGAGGAGAAGCAAAATGTTCCTATCAGCAGTGCCCACAGAGCACCCAGCACCAACTGCAAATCATGTGAGGAGTCATCTTTGACCTAAATCAGTTGATTCCCCAGATGACTTGGGGCAGAAAAATCATCTGAGCTCAAACTACAGAATCAGAAGAGATAGGAAAATCCTGGTTCTCTCTTTGCTTAGAGGACCCCTTTCAGTATTTCTTGTAGGGCTGGTTTAGTGTTTGCAAATTCCTTTAGTTTTTGTTTGTCCTGGAAGCTTTTTATCTCTCCTATTTTCAGTGACAGCCTAGCTGGATATAGTATTCTTGGCTGCATATTTTTCTCGTTTAGTGCTCTGAATATATCATGCCAGTCCTTTCTGGCCTGCCAGGTCTCTGTGGATAAGTCTGTTGCAAATCTGTTTCTACCATTGTAGGTTACAGATCTTTTCTCCTGAGCTGCTTTCAGGATTTTCTCCTTGTCTCTGAGACTCGTAAGTTTTACTATTAGATGTCAGGGTGTTGACCTATTTTTATTGATTTTGAGGGGGGTTCTCTGTGTCTCCTGGATTTTGATGCCGTTTCCTTCCCCAAATTAGGGAAGTTCTCTGCTATAACTTGCTCCAATATACCTCCTGCCCCTCTCTCTCTTTCTTCTTCTTCTGGTATCCCAATTATTCTAATATTGTTTCATCTTATGGTATCACTTATTTCTCGAATTCTGCCCTCGTGATCCAGTAGTTGTTTAGCTCTCTTTTTCTCAGCTTCTTCATTTTCCATCATTTGGAACTGGAGGGTTTTATGCTGAGCAAAATAAGTCAATCAGAGAAAGACATGTATCATATGACCTCACTGATATGAGGAATTCTTAATCTCAGGAAACAAACTGAGGGTTGCTGGAGTGGTGGGGGGTGGGAGGGATGGGGTGGCTGGGTGATAGACATTGGGGAGGGTATGTGCTATGGTGAGCACTGTGAATTGTGTAAGACTGTTGAATCACAGACCTGTACCTCTGAAACAAATAATACAGTATATGTTAAAAAAAAAAGAAGAAGAAGAAGAAGATAGTAGGAAGGAAAAAATGAAGGGGGGGAATCGGAGGTGGAGATGAACCATGAGAGACTATGGACTCTGAGAAACAAACTGAGGATTCTAGAGGGGAGGGGGTTAGGGGAATGGGTTAGCCTGGTGATGGGTATTAAAGAGGGCACGTACTGCATGGAGCACTGGGTGTTATACGCAAACAATGAATCATGGAACACTACATCAAAAACTAATGACGTAATGTATGGTGATTAACATAACATAATAAAAATAAATTAATTAATTAAATAAAATTTAAAAAATTTTAAATAAAAAAAATGTTGGTTATTTTAAGCCACTTGAGTGGTTAGAATTGCTATATAACAGTAAAAAGCTAAAATATAGGCTGACTTAATATATGATTTAAAATTTTTTTATCATCAGGATGGCTTCATATAATAATTCTAAAAATTCTGCTTCCTCTGCCCCACAGAAAAAATTAAAACTAAAAGCTGTCTTGAGATAATTTTTGAAAGAGAATATGTGGAAAATTCTTTATGAATAGGCTAATATTAGTTATTAATACCTGTGCATTGCCAGGACTGTAGGACAGAATATGAAAGAAAATATTGAGAAAAAGCCCATAAAGTAACTCTTGGATTACAATGAAAGTAGTCTTAATTGCATAGGAAAGTACATAAAATATTTACATGTGTATAGTAACAACATGTATTTAGGGTTTGGTTTCTTTTCTAGTACAATCATAATGCTTATCAGTAAGATGAATCAGTTATATATCAAAATTCACAAATATTTAATCTGCTTTAGGAACAGAAAAACAAGAAGAGGAAACTAAAAATTAGAATAGGCCTGAGGTTTGGGGGGGGAATAAAAGCAAATAAATAAATTCTTATTCAAAACTTTATTTACTTATTATATTTATAATTGTAACTGTGTTAGAAGAACATGAGCAAGAAGAAGTAATGCGATATGGAGCATAGAACATTTTGGAAAACAGGGAATTATAGAACAGGCCAATATTAACTAATTAGAACAAAAAATGTCAATCTACTTCTGATAGACTGTGCATGACAATATAAAATAAAATGACTTTGAAAAATTGATTTTTGAGAGATTCAATATTTAATTGTGAAGCCTATAAAAAAGGAAACAGAGTCAAACATGCCATAGTACCATTTCCTGGAGACTTTTATGTAGACATTGCATTTACTTATTTGAACAATTCTGCCAATCTCATATGTAAGTTATTTCCAACATTGACTGGCAGCACATGGACATGAAACATCGCAGTCTAAAATCTTTTGGCTCATTGCTCTGATGGAGAGGTAAGTGAAGGTTACCAAAGCAGTAAATTATCATTGAGCTAGAGGGGATATGATTCTAAACAAGAAAAGCATATTCACAGTGAGCATAGTGAAGTGTTTTATGGCATAGATGAGATAGGTTGGAAAAAACAAATAGCATGCCCATCTATTTGGACAATATTGCATTTAGAGAGAATTTTCAAAAAGCTTGTGAGAAATATTGGCAGGGCTGTACAAAGTGCCTTCAAACCACTATTCAGCCTTTGTTTAGTTCTGTTAGTAAAAATGCTTAAGTGCACACACTCTTTGACCTACATATTGGATTTCAAGGAGTTTATCCCAAGAATATACAGACAAAAGGTTTTCAGGATTTCTGTATAAAGATGTGTATTGCAACACTTTTTGAAATAACATTAAAAATGAAAAAACAAAACATTCATCAATAAGGGGCTTTAAAAATAAATGGTGATATATAATACAATGGGATAATGTGGCATCAAAAAAATGAAGAAGTAGAGCTATATGTACAGATATGGAACATTATCTAAGATTGATTCTAAGGGGAAAAGCAAAATGTAGGAATACAGATGTAGTGTAATCCTTTTGGGGGGAATGTAAGCAAATATATTAATAGATATATAAATGTGGCCATACACATTTATTTTATAATGAAAAATGACTAAGCAATTCCTAATGGTAGTTGCCATTGGGGAGGAGGAATAAGATGGATAGAGAAGAGAGATGGAGTAAGGAATGTATCACTTTTCGTTTTTTTGCCTTTGTATACTGGTTCAATATTTTGAGCTATTAGTTGGATTAATTTTGTAATCAATAAAAATTATCTGGTGGGGAAACAAGGGATTACATTTCTCCTTTGAAAATACCTATGTTAAAAATATTTTGTTGAATTCAATACACAAATAGCAATTATGTGAGTTCAAATGCAGGCAAAATTAGCATGAAGTAACCAAAGAAAACAAAACAGGACAAAACCAGACAAAATTAAATTTGATTTTAAAGCAGGAATACATAGGTAATAATACTATCAGAAAAACAAAAGGAATGAATAGTACAGCACTCCTAGGGTTGCAGGCATTCTTGAGGATGAAGTTAAAGTACTCAGTCAGGTAAGTCCATTCCAGAGGCTTCTCTCACACTGATAATGGCGTATTTCTTAACATGGTTTGTGGGTGTACAGTTGTTCACTTTATTATTCTTGTTTAAATACTGTTTTTAGATTTTATGTATTCTCTTACATACATTACATGTATTATATGTTATATATGTTATATGTGTATATATGTGTATACATGTGTGTGTATATATATACACACAATTACAGGATGTACATATATGTACATACTTAATTGCCACAGTGCTGTTTCAAAAATTGTTGATTGATTAGTTTTCATGACCAAAGTCATGTTGAGTACATACTGTTTCTTGGCATTACCTAAATTATCTCACTTCTAACCCATGTCATTATGCGAGATAGAAACTATTAAAATCTTGTCATAAAAATGAAGAAACTGAGGCTAAAGAGTAGAAGCAACTTGCTCAGAGTCACTCAGTAAGTTGTTTGTATTTAATTAAAAGTTGTTCTGACTTCAGTGTCCAATGCTCTAAACCTAGGAGGGACTGCCCCTTAAAAAAAAAAAACAAATGTACAAAATGATTCCAATTTGCTATTTTTAACTTATTGTTTGATGCTTTATGGATCCCACATCTGGATAATCCTATCATCTGTCATGAAAAATTATATGTAATTTTATCAATCACAAGTTGGCAGTTAACCATGATAACATTATGTAAATAGCAAACATTTAGCAATCAAAGCACTAAATAAAATGTAAGAACCTAAAATAGAATTAAGAAAGTGCATTTTGACTTTTAAGGTAATGCTTTGGATCCTAGAAAACTCAGATTACACTTTGATCTTTCAGTGAAGCAGTTAAAAGAATATATCAAGGGCTATTATTGGGACATACACATAAAGTTATTTATTTCACTATTTGTAGGATTTCATACAGCAGTCTTTTATTTTCCTTCAGATGGTGTATTACCTTATTTTCTTACCCACCTTCTGAATGGACCTTTATTTAACATCCTTTTGATAAAAATTCCTATTCTTTTAGTTCAAATTGTCAGTTTCCTCACTGCCAGAGATATCCTACAAATCAGAGTGGAAGTCATATTTACTCATTGGTACAACACTGTGCAGCACAGTTTTGCGTGTAGGAAGCTACTCACCAGCTGCATGACTTTGGGTGTTCACCTCTTAGTACAGCTCGTGTTTGTTTGGGTTCTCTCCTAATCCTGCTGCCCACATGGCTCTCTGCAGCATCTAGGGTCCAGCCAGAGGGCTGAGTAATTGCTTTGTACCCTCAGGCCTAGGATCAGGGCATCCTATGCAAAATACCAATTCACCTTCTGGGAAATACACTTCTAGATGGGAGTCCTAAGAACATTTATGGGCTGCATATATTTTAAAGGTGTCTCTGTTTGTTTTCTCTTCCCATGTTAAAGCAAGTCACACATTTGCTTTATAAAATTCTAAGTAAATTGAGAGATACTTCTACGTTAAATGTTTAAGAGAAGAGCCAGACTAGAACTGTGACCAAGAGACCTTACCTATATGCACAGATTTCTGTGTGGCCAAAATAGTTCTTTTGTCTACCTTAATAAGCATTCTAAAGATCCCTCATGATTGCTTCAACCTTAGTGATTGGAATTGATTGTGAGAGCAGCTGAAGTTTTTCAGTCATTCTGCCTCCAACCTGGCTGATGACGTATTACTGCAGTCATAAATGCTCTAGGTCCAGCAAGTTTACAAATAATCAACTGTTTCTTCAGTAGCAAATATTTACGATAGTCAGAGAATGAGAACATCTAGTGTCTCAGTACCCATGTTGTATAGAACACCAGCGGAGACACCACTGTGCAAACATCAGAGAGATGGGGAGAAAAACACAGAAAAGACTCAGTCCCTAGCCTTCAAAATCAGTGTCATCCTATTGACAATCGGCTGTATCAGGATATTTTGTCAAATAGCCTAGAAACTATTTTTCTATCTTTTTCATATCATACCCCAGGATTTAAAAGTTTCATCCATTAAATATATCTAAACAAACAAACAAAAAAATAGTGTCAATGACTGGAGTCCTTATACATATGTGTTATGTATGTGTGTGTGTATGGGTATGTGTGTGTGTATTTACACAGTGGTTCACGTGATCATAAATAATGGGTGGTTTTACCATATTCGTTTTCTCTAGTGTTTGAAAATTTTAGTTGAGGAGTTCATACCACAAGATTGAGAAGTAGACTGACTCAAGTGTGAATAATGCATGCCCACTTATTGTGTTTATGTAGTTTTGTAATCAACTTTTAAAAGGCCTGCTTTCACAAACTTTAGGGAGTCAAATTTAAATAGCTAAATAAAATAATAGACTTAATTCAGCTTCAATTAAAATTACTGATTAAGGGACACCTGGGTGGCTCAGTCAGTTAAGTATCTGCCTTCAGCTCAGGTCATGATCCCAGGGTTTGGGGATCAAGCCCCACGCCAGGCTCCTGGCTCAGCAGGGATCCTGCTTCTCCCTTTCCCCCCTGCTCATGCTCTCTCTCTCTCTCTCTCAAATAAATAAATAAAATCTTTTAAAAAATTACTGATTAATTCTCTGAGAAAACAGACGAATAATAGCTATATAGCAAAGATCAGATGAGGAGCATTGTTAGGTCTTACTAGCTTACTGATTCTTATGTCATGGTCATTAGGAGCTAACAAAATATGTAAAATAAGAATTCATGCATGGACTGAAACACCAGGTCCAGCAGATTGCATTTGGCTGAGGCTCACCTACTGAAAGCAAGTGGAGGGCTGACATACATTACTCAAGTTTTCTTATTTTAGAGACTGTATGATTGTATTTCTGTTGATGTGTATTCACCCTATTTTAGTTTCAATTACAACTTTGTTAAAAAGAAAAAAAGTAGGAAAAAAGATTTAAAAAAAAGGGTAAAAAGGTGGTTACTGAGATTCAGCTTCTTCCCATTGGGTCTACAGGAGAGGGGTGGGATAAATTAAAAGAACATCACTTGCAATAATCTATTTATTTTTACATTATCCATGCCATTGTGCCAGTTCTCCAACACAAGAGATAATAAGAGGAGAAGTGTTATGGATCTCACCTCCATAGCTAGCCCCTCACACCTCTTTCTTTTTGCCCCTACTGAGACAGGAGATTGATCCTGACAAGATGTGGTGACCCTACTCCCCAGGGACTGCCCTTTTGTTTCCCTTTAGCTAATTCTGTCTCTGAAATCTTAGGGCCCAAAAGATACTGAGGATGCTACATACCATTACCGTGTCTTAGTGATTTTCTGCTTGCTAGGTCTGTCAATTACTGAGGGAAGGATGTTGAAGCCTCCAACTGTTAACAGTGGATTCATCTATTTCTCCTTTTAGTTCTCTCAGTTTTTGCTTCGTTTATTTTGACACTCTTGTTAAGATTGTTATGTTTCCTTGGAGAATTAGGCCTTTTATTATTATGTAATTTCCTCTTTATCCCTGATAATTTCCCTTAATCTGATGTCTGCTTTGTCTGAAATAAATAAAGTTACTCCAGCTTCCACTTTTATTAGTCCTAGCATGGTATGGCTTTTTCCGTTAAAAGTGGGTTTCCTGTAGAAAAACTACTTGGATCTTGTTTTTTTATCCACTTCTTATTGGTAGATTTAGACCCTTAACATTTAAAGTGATTATTTATATAATTGGATTAATATCTACCATAATTGCAATTGCTTTGCATTTATTGCACTTATTCTTTTTTCTTTTTAACTTTATTCTCCTTTGTTTTCTTGTCTGATTTTAATTGAGCATTTTGTATGATTCCATTTTTTCTTCTCTCTTAGCATATCGATCATACTTTTTGTTGTTGCTTAGTGTTTGCCTTGGAGTTTATAATATACATTTACAACAAATATAAGTGCTTTCAAATACCACTTCATGGGTAGTGCATGTACCTTATGAGAGTATTCCTAATTTCTCCCTCCCATCCCTTGTAACAGTGCTGTCATTCATTTCACTTATCCATATGATATAATCACCCAGTACATGCTGCTGTTAATATTTTGAACAGTTATCTATTAGAGTAGATAAAAATAAGAAAAATAAAGATTTTATTTTGCCTTCGTTTATTTCTTCTGTGATTCTTTTTCTTTCTTTACGTGGATCTTAGTCTGTGACCTATATCATTTTATTTCTCTCAGAAGAACTTATTTTAACATTTCTTGCAAGGCAGTGAGTAGGGAAAGAGTTAAGGTATTGGCAGGGAGAGACGGGAGGCCCCTGAGGAGGCTCTGAGGATACGTTAGGTATGCAGACCCGGAGACAAAATAAAGACAGAGATCAGGAAAATTTAGACCAACATATCCCAATTACTAGGGTTAAAATGTTTTTCTAATAATTACATTGTGAACACAGAAACTAAAAATAACCACAAAAACTGATCAGGACTCTGAGGAAAAGTTCACTATAAAGATTAACCAGACCTAGCAATACATATCTATAGATCATAGGTGTCACAGAAACGAAAACTCTCACACAATGTATAAGCGTCATGTCTAGCTCCAGCCCACCGACCTAACCACCAGCAAGTTTCCTGGTAAAGGCCTAATAAAAGGCCAGAGATGAAAAGCCCTCATTGGCAACCCAGTTGGGACCCTTCTCAATCCTGAGAGCTTTTTCTGTATCTTTGCTTAATAAAACTCTATTGTTTGCTCACCCTCCTTTGTCCACAAGATTCATTCTCCGACTCCGTGACACAAGAACCTTGTTCTCCTGCTTCAGCAGGTCCATTGACAACAAATTCCCTTAGTTTTTGTTGCCTAAGAAAGTCTTGATTTCTTCTCTTTGAAGGAAAATGTTATTAAATACAAAATTCTAGATTAGTGGGTTTCTTCTGTCAGCACTTTAAATATTTTACTCTGGTTTCTTCTGCTTTCTTTGTTTCATGTAATTCTTATTCACTTTCCTCTTTAGGTAAGGTGTTTTATCCTCTGGCTTCCTTGAAGAATTTCTCTTTGTTTAAATATGGTATGCCCGAATTTAGATTTTTTGTTATTTATCCTGGATAAATTTATCCTATGAGCTTCCTGGATTTGTGGTTTGGTTTCTATCATTAATTTTGGAAAACTCACAGCCATAGTTTAACTCACAGCCTCACAGTTTAAATATCTCTTCTGGTCATTTCTTTCTTGCTTCTTCTTCTGCTATTCCCATTACATGTATATTGCACCTTTTATAATTGTGCCACATTTCTTGGATGTATTGTTATTCTTATTTATTTTTTGTTATTTGTTTTTCTCTTTGCATTTCAGTTTTGGGACTTCCTATTGACATATCTTCAAGCTTATTGATTCTTTCCTGGGCTGTGTCCAGTGTACTGATGAGTCCATCAGAGGCATGCTTCATGTTTGTTATAATATTTTTTATTTCCAGCTTTTCCTTTTAATTTTTTTAAGATTTTATTTATTTGAAAAAGGGTGAGCAAGGGAGAGAGCACGAGCACAGTGGAGGGGCAGGGGGAGAGAGAGAAGCGGACTCCCTGCTGAGCAGGGAGCCTGACACAGTGTTCGATCCCAGGACCCTGCGATCATGACCTGAGCCAAAGGCAGACACTTAACTGACTGAGCCACCCAGGTGCCCTCCTTTTTATTCTTTATTAGAGTTTCCATCTCTCTGCTTACATTTGCCCATCAATTCCTGCCCAGTGTCTACTTTTTCCATTACCACTTTTAACATATTAATTGTAGTTGTTTTACATTCCTGGTCTGGTAACTCTAAAATATCTATCATGTCTGAGTATGGTTCTTGTCCTTGCTTTGTCTCGTCCGAATTTTTTTTTTTTTTTTTTTTTTTTTACCTTTCAGCATGACTTGTAATTTTTTGTTAGAAATTGGACATGTTGTATTGAGTTATAGGAACTGAAATCGCTAGGTTGTTAGTATAGGTTTCATGTTTATCTGTCTAGGAAACAGGGTGTGCTCACTCTTTACTGTAGCTGTATGTGTCAGAGGCTTCAGTTTTTCTAGTGTACCTCTTTTTGTCTCCCTTACTGGCTTTCGGTTTTTGTTTGGATTTCTCATTCTTAAATAGAACTTAAGCCTTTCAGTTCATTGTTGCAATTCATTGTTGTTATACAGGAGTCCTGTATAATTGTAGAGAAAGAGGGAGTGGGAGGATGGGTTAGCCTGGTGATGAGTATTAAAGAGGGCATGTTCTGCATGGAGCACTGGGTGTTATGCACAAACAATGAATCATGAACACTACATCAAAAACTAATGATGTACTGTATGGTAATTAACATAACAATAAAAAATTAAAAAATAAAAAAAAGAGGGCACGTTCTGCATGGAGCACTGGGTGTTATACACAAACAATGAATCATGGAACACTACATCAAAAACTGATGATGTGATGTATGGTGATTAACATAACATAATAATAAAAAAAATTGTAGAGAAAGATTAGATCTCAGTATTTTAGTAGGTGTGTACCCCTGAGCTACAACTGTGACAAGTGTTTCTCAGGTTTGTACTTCCCTTCCCTTGGGTGATCCAGGAAGGCTTATGAGGGCTAGAGTTGGGTCATTTTCTTTCCTTCACATTAGATTTGGCTCTGGTGAAGTTTTTTGCCTTAACGAGTAGGCCTTTGTTGTGGCGAATGCTCTGGGCTTATTCCAGAATGTTCGCTTTTCCCTCCCTCTGGCCCAGCATGAGGAGATTTTTCTCCAGTATTTACCTGAGAATCTAGTGGGACTCCTGGAAGTAAAAACGGGGGAAGTGCAGGTGTCCCCTTAGCCTAGGCATCTGGCGATTATAACTCTCAAGTTACTATACTCAGCCTCCAGCAATTCTTTAAAGTTACTGTTTGAGTAACTTTCAGTTACTGGCTCCAACAACTTCTGCTTCTGATAAACCTGTCTGTATTCCCCGCATCTACTTATTTCTCCAGTTTTGGGAAAGGCTCTTTGTTCCGTGACTTCAATTCTCTTATGAATCTAAGAATGGTCTTTGATTTTCAGTTTGTTCAGCTTTGTTCTTGTTGTGAGGATAGGAGTGTTGGCTTCCCAGCTCTTTACATGTTTGAGTGGAAACTGGAAGTTATCTTATGGTGTCTTCAAATATCTTCTCCCAAACTGGATGCCATGTTCTTTTGTTTTACCCAATGATTTACCATAGGTTGAGAATATGAGATCAATTTAATAAATGGAGAACAATTTTTGCCTATTGCATCCATCATATTAACTCAAAATTGGATGAATGAATTCTTACATGACTTGAAGATCTGATTACACATGTACACACAATCATACACACAGAAACACACACACGCAAACAGCTTAGGACCCCTTTTCATTCCAGAAAACAAGAAAGATACTGAAGACTACTGGGATCAGTTCAAAAGTATGAGAGCCAACAGAAAGAGCTTACACTGGCCTAAATCAAGAGACTTAGAACATGGAAGAAAATCATTAAAGTTGATTAAGACACATCAAACATATTTTAAAAGCTCTGACTTCATCAATAAAAGAAGAAAGAGGGATGAAAGAAATAGAGAAAGACAAAAGAAAGACAGAAAGTAGACAAAAGAAAGAAAGGAAGAGAAAGAGGGAAGAAATAAGGGAGGAAAGAAAGAAAGAGGAAAAGAGAACAGTAGAAGAGGAAAAGTTTGGGAACAACTCCATTGGAGATTGCTAGAGGCATCAACACATTACTCTGAAAATTTATAACAAAATGTTTAGATATAAACATCAATTTTGCCTTTCCAGGATTAATCATATTTCAGGATAACAAATTAGCTTTGGCACATAAAGAAAATTTCTTTTATGTAGAATATTTCAAGATGGTAAATGAAGCATACATAATGGATTAGAAAAGCATCACTTTGCAACTTCCAATGAAATAGTTGTTTCAAGGATTCAAGCAATGGTCATCAATGGATGGTAAACCACTGGGGAAAAGTTGATGCGAAACAAGAGCATAAGCTTCCATAAGCACATAATCACATGAAAAAATACTTTTGATGATTTTAAGTATAAAGATAAGATTGCTTCTACCTTGAGTATAAATTCTAGGGCACTAGGTTCTGACACTTCTAACCTAATTAAATTGTGCCACTCATATACAGCAAAGGTTTTTTTGTCACCTCACTATTTGGTGCCATATAGCTCTTGAAGAATGACTGCATCATACTCCACATACATTCCCTTAATCTCCACCGTTTATGAATTTTTAAAAATCTATTTTAGCCAATGCTCTTAGTCTACAGGATGTTTAGATATGAATTGAGTTGGTAGAATTTGTGATTTATGAATACAACCACTGTACCCTCAAATCTTCAAGATACTTCCAACATATTTCTATGATCATATTTAATAATATAGTTCTTGGTAAAAAAATGTTAAGTGAGCAGATCTTTCATTGGTTTGCCAGGTTACCACTACCATTCTGCTACTATACTAGTTCTTTTTCTAATCAGAGGCCAAATATTAGTTGGGGCCTGCTAACAGAGATATTCCAAACTTTGCAGAGAGGAAATTGGTTTACCTAAAATTTTATAATTTAGTTTGCTGACAAGACTCACTGAGATTTGGGGGGGAGAATGTGTCTTGTTCATCCTTCTCTGAAAAAAAAAAACCTGTTCTTAAAATATTAATTTACCAAATATTTATTGAGCACTCAGTAACCTTTTTTGTTGAGGGTGATGATGAATAAAATATACATGTAAATGGCACACCAGCCATTGACACACACCTGTTTCAGAAATACTGCTACATTGCTCAGATAAATGAATAGTCCCATCTCAGTGAAAGTGTATCAGAGTTATCATAACATAGTTTTAGTCTGTAATTTAAATGGCTAGGTTATCCTTAATCATAAATTCTTTTTCTATTCTATTTCTATTCCAGGCCTCTACTATCTACACAAGCAACCTTTATTAGGAGCACATCAAACCCTATTAATCCCAATTTTCTTACAGTAGAATTTGAGAACTCAGAGAAGGAAGAGAATGGTGTGGTAACAGGTAATCTTACATGTACAATTCCAATATTGGTTCCTCCTAGTTTTGATACATTGCTGCCCATGAGAAATAATTCCAGATATAAGTGTCATTCACAGTTAGGCATTAGTATTAGCAAGTGATAAAGAAAGATAATATAATAGAAAGAAAAAGAAAGAAAGGAGAAAGAAAGAAAGAAAGAAAGAAAGAAAGAAAGAAAGAAAGAAAGA
>NC_058416.1:43001930-43139713 GCF_002201575.2 Neomonachus schauinslandi
AGAAAGAAAGAAAGAAAGAAAGAAAGAAAGAAAGAAAGAAAGAAAGAAGAAAGAAAGAAAAAAAGAAAGGAAGAGAAAGAGGAAATGAATTATCCTTTGGGAGCCTCTTTCCAAAGTTCACAAATATTTTTTAACAATAGATTAGTTTGTTTTATATTATTCTAATTATTTTCAGTTTGTATTGTAGCCAAATTATGTTTCTGGTGAATTCCAGAGAGGTATATTCAAGACTGAAAGCAAGCTACTCTGTGTCATTCCTGGTGGATGTTACTGTTAAAATTGTTGTCATTTTAGTCATTCTAAGGAAGCATGTATCTCCTTTTAATATAGATATAGAAAAATTTTTGAAAATTCTGTTATTTAAGTGGATAGCACAATTCATCAGAGCTAGTTAAATGTAAATAGCTTTAAAGTAGCATGACTAGTTATTATAAAAAAATATAAACTAATGTGGAAGAATAGAATATCCCCAAAGAATGCCATAGTATTTTCCTTTTCAACTTACAATGTATATATCCAATTGATTAAGTGGCTCATAAGAACTGTTAATAGACAATAAAATAATTAGTGGAGGCTGGAGAAATTTCACAGTCATACATTTATACAATATTAGCATATAATGACTTAATGGTGCTCTATGAGCTGAGTATCAAATACCTATTTTTATATGGTGTAATCACAGTTTTATAAAATAGATTCTAATGTAACTAATCATTTGTGTGCATGCTGTTTGGAACTATTTTAGGAAACTATTAAAATACGCGTATACTCAGGGAAAGGAAGTGTGGTAACATGAAAGACCTAGAAAATCTCAAGCTATTATGAGATAAGCTAAAAAGATAAGCTCTTATGAGACAAGGCCAAACTTCTGGGTATTGCTCCATTTGCAACTCCTGTAATATATAATTTTGAATTGGTCTTATAATGTTGTGAACTAGTAAATATTTTTGTCCAATTACTTCTTTTCTGAAATATTTGCCATATCACTTACAATGTTTTATTCTGTGGCTTCATATAGATATATGATATATATAATATATAAATATAAATATATATAATATGTATTTATATGAAGCCACAGAATAATATATATGACAAATGCATATTTGGATAAATTTAGGATATATATTAATATATATATTCATCTTAAATTGTTACAACTAAGTTTTTTTTTTAATTGAGATATAATTGACATATAATATTATATGAGTTTCTGGTGTACAACATAATGAGTCTATATATGTATATATTGCAAAATGATCACCACAATAAGTCTACTTAACATCTATTACCCTACATAGCAACAATTTTTTTCTTGTGATGAGAACTTTTAAGATCTACTCTCTTAGCAACTTTCAAATCCACAATACTGTATCATTAACGATAGTCACCATGCTGTGTGGCTGTATATTTAAAACCATATGCCATCAATCAGACAGCTTACCAAATGTACTTGAGGCACAAATGGAAGTGTCTTACTAGTTGACAAATAATGGATTTATCCAATCTTCTTGATTCCACTTATAGGGGAATCCAAGAAGTGAAAATTTGAGTTTAACCAATTTTTATATAATTTGGGCAACAAATAGGGCCGTTCTATTTGACTTCGGACATGAATCAAGTATAGTTCATGGAATTTTAACCATGAAAATGGAGTAAGGAACCCATGCAATTCAATGAACTTAACCATTAATTGAGCACTTTTACTGGAAAATGCTCCTGGTAGTATAGTACAATAAATTTTCTCTAGTTTTGTTTTCATAACCTTAAAATAATTCAGTTCTGGTCTATAAGTAATATAGCAAAATCACCTGGTGAATAATACTCAGGTTTTAGAATCAGCAAACACAGTTTCTGATAATTATTAGATGATCACATTGAGCAATAATAAATCTCTTTGACAGTTTCTTTATCAGGCAACTAGGGTAAATAATATAATTTAATTTGAGTGGTTATCATGAGGATTATTCATATATTTATAGTGCATATAAAGTGCCTAGGCACTGTGACTGGCACATAGTAAGTCCTCAGTTATTATTAAATTATTTTGATGCAGGCAGGTTTAAATGCTTACTAAAGAGGAGGTTAAATAAAGTATAAGTAATATTGAGGCAAAATTCACAATGGAGTCTATTTTGACAAGCGTTATCTGCCTTATATAAGGATGGTTCAAGTGAGAAACTTTACAACTGAATCTTCACCCACTTAGTTTCTTATGCCCACATGTGGGCTCTTTACTTCATCCTGTGGTGGTATCAGGCCAATGGAGTTCATGTCCAGGTTCCAAGAGGAGAAGAAGAATGTGTTGTAACCATGAACTATGACACACAGCCCCTTGGGCACGCTCATAGTACCCTTTTATCTTTACTCACAGTGAAAGAGCAGGCCACTTCTGAGTGTCAGTAGGGCCTTCTCCTGAGGATCCTACTCATCATTCCTGGCCAGAATCCTGTTGGACTAAGCATGCTGTGGGAGCACGCTTGGAAGAGAGGGATTAATCTTACTCTCTTGGAGTAGGAAATGCTGCCTAGAGAAGTGGGTGGGTATGTATATGGCATACCTTGAATAGGGTAGAAAGTCAAACAAAGATAATAGGTGGGGGAGAAAAAGTCATGGAGAGAGATTATTGTGAGTAAAGGAAAGAGGGCAGTTACGTGTGCAGAATGTGGAAAACTTCAGTGTAGCTCATGATTGGAAGTGATAGCAGAGTGGAGTAATGAAGGCTAGCAAAGCAAGTCTGAGGAAATTTGAACCACATAGCAAGAAGATGAACTGTATTTGATTGAAGATGGGCTACATTGGAAGAACATCCGTATCAACATATTACTTCTCAAATTGGGGGATGAAGCCTCCGTTTGTCTGTTAAGATTAAATAGACAATTCTGTTTAATCAAAGACCTTCACAAACTAATAGCCAGTATTTGTGAGATTTGAAAGCAATTTGTGAATTGCCTTGTGCTAAAAAAATTTACACCTATTCTTTTACTTAGTCCTTACAATAATCCCATAAAGTAGATAATAATTTTATTCTATCTACAGCCAAATACACTAAGGTTTAGGGAGATAATATAACTTTCCCCAAATTATCAGCTAATCGTGGCAAAATAATAACTAAAACACCAGCTTATCCAAGACCCAGAGCCCATTAACACATTACTACCTTCAATCTGGTAGAGATTTTGTGTTGGTGATTTGTTTATAAGTAAATCAAATAGTTTGATTTTAGAATTAGTATCACAAAACTCTTATATAAGAACCATGATTCTGATAATTTTTATCAATTGGCATTTGGTACCTAAGAATGAATTTATCATTATCCTGGTTCTTCTCTCTGTATAGATACTGTATACTCAGCATTTCATGTTTAAGGCACATTGTTATAGTTTTTGACATAAGAGTAGATTTTTAAAAACTGCCTCCAAAAGGAATGACTAAGACAGGTATATTATTTTATGAGAAATTGCCCATTTTCCACTTAGAGCAAATAATAATTTTAGGAGTGCAATGGATTGACTGTCTTGAAAATGTAATCTCAGTTAGTTAAATTTAGGAAACCATGAGAGGGACCACCCTTCATTGCAAGCACATTTCTTAGGCCTATAACAGTTTCACTTGATTATGAATTAAATTAATTTCCATTCACTTTCTGCCATTTTTTTCTCTCATATTCAAGTATCAGTTAGTCATGTTAAGGTATGTGCCTCTTTGAAATAGTTCATTTGTTCTGCCACTTAAAATGCCTCATGTGCTGGAACATATTCTCAGTGATTTTTGGACGGGACCTATCTATTTTCCTATATGCCTTTGTTCCTTCAAGTATTCATCTGGCTGTCTTCTCAGATTCTCTTGCATCACATCCCTTTCTCATCTGTACAGCCTCTTTCTATTTGCTATGAACATGTACTTTAGGAGTCTTAGGGGTAGCTAATCATATTACAAAAGCCCAAAGATTTAATATCACATGTAAAACAATTAACCATATAAACATTAACAAATGTTAATACCCTTTCAAAACTTTAATTAAAAATAGCAAAAATATTTTTTTCTAAAATGTATTTATTGCTAGTATAATTTTTCATAGGCCTCCAACACTTTCTCTCTTGAACCTCAATAAATGTTCCTAAGCTTTACTATTCTTCCTCAATTCATTGTAAAACAAGCAACATATCCTCTTTTTGAATAAATTATTAGGAAATAATTTAAACCAACAGAAAAGTTGAAAAACACTACAAAGAACTCCCTTATCAGCCTTCTCTGGATTTCCTTGCCTTAAACATTTCACTTCATTTGTTCTCTCTTTGTCTCTCTCCCAGGCTCCCTTTCTGTTATTACTATTAATGATAATAGTAGTAGCCTTTTTCTGAATCAAATGAGAGAGAGCAAGCCCTAGATAGGATACATTATCACTTCACTTAGGTACACTTCCTTAGCACAAAAATACTCTTTTTAAACCTCATACAACCCTTCAAGTCAGAAAAACAACTCTCATATGTCACCATCCAATCTACACTCAAAGTTCAATAACTTTCACAAAAAGCCTTTCTTTCCTTTCTATTCTGAGATCTCATCCAAGATACTGCATATCATGTTGATTTTGTTTCCTCCAATCTGACAGTTTCACAGTTTTCCTCCATCTTTCTCTTCCTTGATCCTTTTAAAGAACACAGGCCACACATTTTGTAGAGTGACCTTTACTCTTCTAGATCATCCTGAAAGCTCATTGGTTCTCACCTGGGACAAACTTGCTCCCCAGGGGTCCTTAGGCTTGTCTGGAGACATTTCTGGACTATCAGAACTGAAGAATGAGTGAAGGTGCTGCTGACATTAAGTGGGTAGAGGTGAGGGATGCTGCTGGATATCGACAATGTTCAGAAAAGCCCTCAACAACAAAGAATTGTCTGGTCCAAATTGTCAGTAGTCCTAAGGTTGAGACACTCTGTCTAGCATATTATTCATAGCTAACCGTTCAAGGACAGTAGGAAAAAGAATAATCACAATACAATTTCACTATGAACATAGTATGTAAAATTTAAAATAAAATATTAGTCAAACAAGTCCAAGAATAAATACAATTGTTAAGACTTCATGACCAAGTTGGGTTTCTCCCAAGAGAGAAAAGTTAGTTTAACTTTAGGAAATAAACAATTTCAAAATTTACAAAGTATACAAACTTTGGACAAGATTAAAAAACAATTAGACCCACCTAAGGAATAGAGTAAGGAACTCTGAAGAGAATTCAGTAGAAATTATCCAGAATTCAGCACACACAAAAAGAAAAGAAGAGCTGGAAAATACTGGAATGTTAAGAAATGTAGAGATAAAACATGAAATGATAGGGTCTAACATATCAGATCAAACTTTCAAAAGTAGAGGAAAATTCACATTTGGAGATGCAGTGGCTGAAAATATTGCAGGAATGATGAAAGACACTCAGATTCAAGAAGCCAAACAAATCCAAAAAGGTTAAGTGAAAAGAAATTCACAACTGGATACTGCAGAACAGCCCCCCCCAAAAAAGTTCTCCAATAGCATGCTGAGAGGAAAAAGAGATAATCTTTCAAAGAGCAACAGCTAGATTGACTGCTGACTTCTCAACAACAATGGGAGCCAGATACTAAGAGAAAATTATTGTCAACCAAGCACTCAATAGACAGGAAAATAATCTTTTATGTACAAGGGCAAGAGGGGGACATTTTCAATCAAACGAAAGAACTGAAGAGTATGCCATTTCACTGAAGAAGAAAAGGGAATGACAAATAATAAATAAATAAATAAATCATATAAAAACATATTCAGACTTATTAGTAATAAGGAAAATATAAGCCAAGAACAAAATGAAAAACCATTGCATATGTACCAACCTGGAATAAATTTTTGAACAATCAATGTAACAACAGAGGTATAAAAAGTTAACAAAGAACATTTCTGCACATCTGGTGAAGGGTTAAATGTATGCAAATATTTTGGTCAATACTTCAGCATCATTTTATATATGTGAAGATGCACATACTGCATGATCCCACAATTCAACTCCTATGTTGGTAAAATAGAGAAAAGTTTTCAAATGGGCACAAGTGGATAGGTATAAATGTTCTTACATATGCTATTGGTAAGAGCAAAAAGCTAGGACCATTCATATTGGACAAGAATAATGGAATGAATAAGTAAATTCTGGGATATTCATTAATGAAACAGGCAACAATGATGAAAAGGAATGAATTATAGCTACACACACAGCTGAATCTTAGAAAAATCTTATACAGGAAAGAAAAGCATGTTGCAGAAAAATATGCAAGTATGAATCTATTTAAATAAAGTTCAGAATTATCCAAAACTACCCAACATATGACTAGGAATAGAAATACATGTGGCGGAAAAAACTGTATATTTTTTAAAGCAGAGAGATACAAGACAAAATCAGGATAGTGGTTACCTCTGAGCACGATGGAATAAGAAATGGGATCAGGAAGAGCACAGTTGGTGACTTCAGAAGGAATTGTAATATACCTTGTTCTTAGAGTTGCAGCGTGTATGCAGGTGTTCACTGGACTATGACACTTTCTGCCAAGCAGATATTATGGGATCTCCAGACAAAGCATTACATATGCAGCACCCCACGTGATTTTCGCAACTATCATTTTTCTCCCTTTTTAAACAACTTCCTAAGGCTGAAAGTTCTTTTTTTTTTTTCTAATCCAGATAAATAAAAAGAAATATCTTCTCAAATTTCATTTCCAATTTTTTGTTCACATTACAAATTGGATTTCATTGAGTAGATTGATTTGGGGAAATTTGTCATTCCAACAATGTTAAGTTCCTATCTTTCTATTAGAAAAAGTCTGATTTCATTTTTCAATTCAAATAAATGCATTGGTACAGGTCCCTTTGACAAGCTTTTCACTTCTCGGCTCTACTTCTAAAACAGATGGATAGAAAAGACATGGCACACCGCCATGGTCATGTTGCTTGCACTAAATAAGGTGCTGCAAACTTAGTATTTCTGACTGAAACTCTCCGCTTTGATCTCAATGAATGCTCACTTATGAGACATAACTTCTTTGATCCTGTTGGGAATGAAAAAATACTTTGAATTGTCACTTTATTGGTGGCCCCAAAGATTTTTCACCCTGGGGACAATCTCCCAGAATAGGATTCAAGGTGACAGACAGTCCTGGTTTCTAGAATCATCATAGTCTGCTTGTCAGGAATTTTGCAAGCCAACCATTACGCCCAGGCATTATAAAAAATTAAATTTGATAAAGTTGCACTTCAATAAGCTATGTTTAAAAGAAAGGTAGCAATTATGCAAAAGTATCATTTTAAATTATTTTACTACATTTCTCTGTATTCTATGCTCCTGAAATTATTTCCACACGTTGTATCTATATAGTGGAAATGCTTTACATAGCATTGTAAATGCATGATAAATGCATTGTAAAAGCATCATTGTAAATGATGCTTTACAAAGCATCATTGCTTTACATAGCAATGTAAAGGCATGATACTGTGCATCTCTTTCCAACTAAGAATTCAGTGATTTCACTCTCTCTCTTTCTCATTAATCATTTTTCAGTCTATTGGATCTATCAGATTCTGAGAGATGTGTCTTGAATTTCCCAAATACGACAATTATCACATTTTCCTCACATTATTCTGTCTTCATTTCATATATTTTGATGTTGTGTTGTTTTGTAGAGAATGATTAATGATAGTTAAATCTTTTCGGTGAGTTATAACTACTAGTGTGAAATATAACTCTTTTTTCTTATTTAATATTTTGCCTTACTTTTTACGTTCTCCAATATTAATATTTTGATTTTGATATTTAAAAAATATTATATAATGGATTTTGTATATTATGAACCACATAATGGCTACCTTTATTTTTTCTCAATCTGAGAATGCCCAACGTTTCATCAGACCCTGTAACACTTTTACATATATTTTCATCCTTAGTATGTTTGATCCAGTGTCTGCATCTATAATTTTGCTGCAATACATTTTCGGATGATTATTTTGAAGTTCTTTTCAAGTTCCTTCTCCAGAACATGTTGTCAAACTAGGATAAGGTCCCTCATTATGCATTAATTATTATTGTGAACCAACAAGACGAAAAACATGGAGAGTTTCTCATCTTGAAAACACATCTTGAAATAGAATGACAGCTTTAATTAACAGTGGAGCCCAAGTATCAATAATTCTCCAGAAACTCCTTCAGTCCCAACAATGATTGCTACCAAGAAAGTAACTGCTTAGGTTAGCACTACTGTTTAGGTCAATTCCAGAACTCTGACAGCCATCTGAAAGCTGACAATCTTGGAATCAAAGCCTAGTCCCCATAAGACCTCTTTCATCACTCAGGCAAGCCTTTCAGATGTGCTGTATTGAAAATAGTTTTTACAGCTTCATTAAAGCAGCAAAGTCCCTCATCATTTGAACTGTAGCAGCGCATCTGTTTTAAGGATATTGTCACTCTTTTGAGCTTTCCTGTAGCTTAATATGTAATCTATATTCTGAGTTTCAAAGACACATTTTTTTCTCTAAACATGAGGTTAATCTCACTGCTCTCTGCAGATGTTATAACTGGCAGTATGAATTATATATTTAATCCTGTGACCCAGTAGTATTAATTAGCATTATATTTTAATTCATACATCAAGAAAATACCTGCACTGTGAAAAGCTTTTTTGCCTAGCATGCAAAAGTCTATCCTTCACAAACTCAAACGAAAGCCAGGTTACCACGGCAAGATTCTTCCCCCGATAATGCTATAAATGTGTTCCTCTGCGTACAGTTTATCAGGGTGGCATTTCCATAGACTCCTTAGTGTTAGGGACTTACACAGTTCAACAGTAAACAGGGCGTCAGAAATCCTGGCATGTAGCCCCCACTTCAGTACTGGATAACAACGTGAGCTCGGGGAAATCACTTAACTTTAAGTGTCACACCCATACTCCAGCCTTGATCAATTCTTCAGGAATGTTTAGTTTTTCAAGGTTCAGTATGTGTTTTCTGCCTAAAACCTTTACACATGCTTTTCTCTCTACACCTGGCCAAACCTCTACCCCCTTACCAATCTGGATGACTACGTAGTTGTTTTTAGCCTCTACTCATTTACCACCTTTCTGAGGCCTGTTCTTTTTGAACCAAGAAGTGATTGATTGATAGCCTGTTTCTTGTGATAAAATGGAAAGTCCTTAGGAGCAGGTACTGTGGGGGCGCTTCAGTGGCTCAGTCAGCAAAGCAGCAGGCTCTTGATTTCGGTGGGTTATGATCTCAGGGTCCTGGGATGGAGCCCCAGGGGGCTCTGTGCTCATCGGGAGTCTGCTTAAGGATTCTTTCTCGCGCTCCCTCTCCCTCTCCCCCTCCCCCATTCGCGGTTCTCTCTCTCTCTCTCTCTCTCAAATAAATCTTAAAAAAAAAAAGAGAGAGAGAGCAGGTACTGTGGATTCTCACTTTTACATCTCTGGGGCCTAGCCTAATGCTTAGAACACAGTGGACACTTAAAAGTATTTGATGACAAATCAACGAATACATGAACATATATGTACGAGTGAACACCCTGTAATTACGAGCATGTGCTTGGGGAATCATTTTGGTTAAATCCATATTTTTGTATATTCAGAAAATATCACCCAGTGGGCAGTCAGGCTTCATTCTGTATTTATGCACATTTGAGAGATTACACTTTTGTGATGCTCACACACTAGCTTTGGTTTAACTAGCTGAGTGTGAAATCAGTGCTAATACGGGAGGAAACATTCTGAACAAGATAAATAAACAAGAGACAGTGGGTCCAGCACTTAGAAAAATGGAAATAGGACTAAGCTTGGATCCATGCATTCAGAGCTCCTTCTCTAGTCTTTTTATTATGGAAACTAGGATGAATGGCCAACATTTTCCAACCTCAAACTAAATTCTTTAGTGCTAAGAGATTAAGGTGAGTGTATTATTAAATGTATGATTTACATTTTAATTAGCAAAATGAACTAAAGCCTTTGGTATTAAAAGGAATGCCGTGTTAATGGAGAAATGACAGCTACCAGGTTATTATTTTGTGTCAGGGAACTTGCCAGAAACACCCCAAAATTGAATACAGTCTGGCTGGCTCGGTGCAAAGTGCCTTCCAACCCAGACACAGGTGTCCATTGTCTGTATCCTAGGAACTCATCAGGGGAAAAAGTCCAATGCATTATTTGATAGCAAGATGAGATGCTGAATTACCCAGATGCCATCTTCATGTCTGTACCAAGTGATAAGTAGCCAAAGAAAAATAACATATTTTATCCAAATAAAACTCTCCTTAGTTTTGCTATTTTTACTACTGATGTGATCTCTCTTAATGGGCTATAACACAAATAGATTATATACTGGCTAATTAAAATAATTTTACAAGTATCATTTTGTGATCATTCTCATTCAGTTCATGTATGCAGAACAATTCCAATTAGTAGGGACGGATTCAACTTACTTGATGTTTATAAGACATGTTAAAAGATAAAAGTGATACATTGAGAGTAGCTTTTGAATTTTTTTAAAACTTTTTGGATAATAAAGAAGTTCTTTAATAAGTTTAATAACTGTAAATGTACATTAATGAAGACATTGATAAAATGAGAAAAATGTGTCACATGCAAAGAAAATGTGATTATCAATGTTGACAGATCCAATATACTTTGATTATTCTAAGTATTTCAATAGCGTTATACATTCTGATTGTTATTCAGAAGCATATTAATATTGTCATTAGGAATCACAATCTGACAGCCCCAGGAGAGGAGAAAATTATGCAGACTAACAATTGTAATAGAAAAAGCTATTGTCATGTTGATATCAATGGCAATATCAAATTAAAGTTACTTCTGGAATTTATGATTAACACATTGTTCACTTTTTGGCAATTAGAATTCCAATTAACTGATGTTAATAATTTTTTTTTAATTTTATTTTATTATGTTATGTTAATCACCATACATTACATCATTAGTTTTTGATGTAGTGTTCCATGATTCATTGTTTGTGCATAACACCCAGTGCTCCATTCAATACGTGCCCTCTTTAATACCATCACCAGGCTAACCCCTCCCCCCCACCCCCCCCCAAAACCATGAGAGACTATGGACTCTGAGAAACAAACTGATGTTAATAATTTAATATTGAAACAATCAACACAGTTTTTTAATTACAACCTGAGAACTCATACTTTTGATTGAGGGACCCACTAAGAGAAAAAAAAATGGCATTTTATGTAGAAAGGTATTATGTAGGAATGTTCATTCCCAAATTTTTATTACTACCTTAAAAAAATTATCCTCAAATTTTATTAAGTATTTGGGTAGCTAGATAAAAGCAAGTTAAAGAATAAATAAATGGTTTGTCATTTATCCTTTGAATATTGGGATTATGGATTGTTTTTATGTCCTTTCTTACTTATTTTTGAGAAAGTATCTTTTTCTACAATGACCATATATAGTGTTTTATCCTATGAGTAAAATATTTTAAGATTGTTTTTTGAAATCTTGAAAAGGTATGTACTTTTGGAATTTTTGCCCTTGGTTTTATTGTGCCCGGATCGATAAGGAGAACCTTGGCCACATCTGGAATTGATGATCCCATTAAACAAAGGTATCAGAAGCTGCCACAGTTCTGGTTGACTTCTCCTACACTCACCTCATATTGCACTTTAATTATTATTGGTTTATATATGTACTGATCTAGACACAGCCGATCCTTGTGGCTCAGCTGCTCAGAGTGCCATGATCAGACACAAAGTAAAACCATAGACTTAACGTTGCTGTTTGTCCTAACCAGTAGGCATTCACCTAACCAAGCCAGCAGTCTTGCTGTTGCTTTCATTTGCTCACAAGGAGGAACAGCAAAAATGAGGAGTCTAACCCTTTTCTGTCCAGAGATTGGGCTGAACTAGCAGAAGCACTATTTTTATGGTCCAGGATAGGAGAAGGTCTTAGAGGTCATGCTTTGGTAGCCCTAGGCTTTCAGAGGACAACGGCAAATCATAACCAAGTGACAAAGTCAAGCACTGTGTCCACAGAGCAAAGTAAAGAAAACCACCATAATAAGATAAGGGCAAGAAGTTTTCAGGAAGAAAACAGGAAAAGACCTGGAATCAAAGGGCAAGAGGAGAAAATCCAATACATCAGCAGTAACATATGAGAGGTACTGGGAACTCGTTCTCACTAAATGCTGACCTTGTTACCTGGCGGGAGCACTTCATATCTACAGGTGCAGAATCAGGCAGAAAATAGATGGGTTCGCACAAATCCATCTCCATCCTTAGAGCTGTCCAAATCACTTTCATTATTGGTTTTCATATTGGTACACAAAAGTTTAAATATGTAAACTTTCAGATGGGTCCTTCAAAATCCTTTTAGTGGTCTATTTATATTTTTAAAGACTTTATTTTTAAGTAAACTCTACACCCACTGTGGGGCTCGAACTTACAACCCTGAGATCAAGAGTTGCAACCTCTACCAACTGAGCCAGCCAGGCACCCCCCCGATCTATTTATTTTTCGGCAATCCCACTGCATATGTAAGATGCATTTAAGGACAGGCATGAGACTAAGAAATGAGATATTGTTTAATGGAAAATCTGTACCTATGAAATGATACCATAATCCCTTTAATCTACCCCAGGCATAGCTCTTGCAACTGCCCAAGAATCTGCTACATGTTGGGGAAAGTGTCTTGGAGGAAATAAAGGTTCTAAGAATGAAAAACATATCCTGGAGGAAGCTTACTTTCAGAAAAAAAGAGTAGGACCACTAAAGTGCAGAATTGGGCATTGGTGTTTGTACACAACATACGTATCAATTATCTGTATAAACAGTGTCAAATGTGGTGCACTGCTTCTGGCTTCTCAGAAAGCACCCTTAGGGAAACACCTCCATGCACTAGAGGTGGGGTGCAGGGGTCCCGGGCCAGTAATGGGTGCTGTGCTAACTCGGGATCACGAGACACCTGGTTTGTACTACACTTCCTGCACAGTTGACTATACTCTCTTTTCTCTTCCACTGTAATTACTGCGCCCATTTTAGTGGCTCTTAGTCACAAAGATTATTTGTAGCAAGTGTATCTGTAACATTATGATGCAGGTGTACTGTCTTTATTGGCTGTGATTTCATTTGTATGAGGTGCAAGGTAGATACAATTAAACTCTTGCTTCAAACCGACACAGATTGCATCCTCACAGCACCGATTTTGGTGAGCCTTTCCTAAGCTTCAGCATAAATAAATAAAAATGTAATCTATTTTCATGCAATTTATTACTAATATGATCGCAAGAGGAATAAAATTCCTCACCATTTCTCACACTGGGATTTTTTTAAAGTTGCCATTTACTCAATTATAAGACTGAGACCCGAGTGGGATCAATCTCCGATATTCTTTTCTCAGAAGGATTTTGTTTTCCTTCCCTCATCTTTGGTAATAACCTCTGATTCTATTTCATAATGGTATTGAAAGGAAGTGACTGTATAAGCTGAGAGTGAATGATTGTATTATTCTTTAAATGAGCCCATTGAAATGGCAAGGAAGGGACATTATAAATCTTTTTTACTGGGATATATATCGAGTTTTTATAGGCCCAAGTCTGTGAAATGCTACACCCTGTTACCATTTTCAGGATCCCACCGAGGGCTACCACAGTAATAGTAATCACAATAATTATAGACGTGGAAAGCAACTATCTTCTAATCAGTCAGCTGTATCTAAGCAACCAGCTTTAATAAAACTAACAACTGCCACCTCATATATTCATGGATAAGTAAAACTCACAGAATTTAGTCATTATGGAACTAATGCCTTAAGCCCTCTGACCTCTAATGGATTTGTCATTTATCTCCCATGTCTGAGATCTAAACTCGCTTTTCCAATTCATAGTGTTGATCATGTGTTCCCTATGTGCCAAATACTTGATGGTTAATTCAAATGTAATTTTTGCTAAAAGTCAGATGAGGGGCTTATTAAATTCATAACAAATTATTCTTCCCAAACATCAGATTTCTTTTGGGAGTTAGGATGTATATAACCATATGCCATGGAACGGTTACCGAATGACATGTCAACACGTCTTCCAATTTTAAGCCACGAGGACCTATTCTTTATGCCCTGTCTCATGTATAATTCCTTTAGCCGTTTCGACTGAATTAACCAGACAGGTAGCCAAAAATTTTTAAAGAATGCCATTTTAGACAAAGTCTGTGAGAAAGTTGTTAGCATATCACTGACCAAGTACCTTCTGTCCTTTAAAATCAGAGTCAGAGTAATTAACCCTAGAAACTATACACATATTCTTTAATACCAGCTGACCTTGCAGTATAATGCTTTACATTTTTCCTAGCTTTTTCACATACAGAATTCCGTTTGATTCTTAGTCAACTGTATACATCAAGCGGGGCAAAATCTTTTCTCTGAATGTTCAGGTAAGAAAAATGAGACAATGGAAGGTCATATGGTTTAGCCAAGGTCAGCATGGCAGAGCCATGGGCGATTCCCACCCATTCCTCTTCTGGAAATACCACCTTGATTTATTGCCTCTACAATCAGGGGTCAGGTGTTGGGGAGGGGAAGTGGAGTCTACGTTCTCTGAATTTTACCAGGCAGTATTGTTTGTTTCTTCAGGGTTCACGCACAACCTCGCTTGGTCCCAAAAGCTGTATGTCGGATTGGAAAACTCATGTTTTCTCCAGTACCACGCCTGTGAGAGTCCTCTCTTTTGGCTACGTGTAGTTCACCCAGGATCATATTAGGTAGTGCCTATGAAATCTTTCTTTGTTTAGTTAATTTGGACAGGTCAGCCGGGACCTTGCTTCTTATTACATGGCTCACTCACTGGGAAACTATGTCTCTCTGATTGTGCGGCACTGTTCATGGTCTCCTTAAGTAATAGTGACATCTGGTCGAAGAAAAGCATCCCTTTGACCACCCTTCTCTCTGTCAATACAACTGCGTATTCACAAGGGAAGCCAAACTGGGATTTATGCTCTGCTTCTACTCTCCCTTTTTACTGTTGAAAAAAATATCGAAGAGAAAAGCTGCAAGTGGTCATAAATGTAGTCATATCCCACATTTGTTGAGGTAATTAAATCTATTTGAACTAGCTGCAGTAGAAATGCACTGAAGGTCAACTTTGTAGCAAATTTACAACAGGTCCCAGGCCAAACATGATTGTGAGGGAGACAGAGTTTATCTGTAGGAATTTTTATTGTTGTTGTTCTGGTTCCTCTACTCTGCTTAAATATGTTTCACTCACGAACAGTGCCTTTGTATCTCTTCTAATCTATAATGGCAGATAGGACTTTCTCACAGGGATTCATTAAATCTACTAGTTCATCTAATTCTCACTGAAGTCTTAATGATATCTCAGGCGAAATACTAGAGTTTTGATAGGGGTTTTGGAACTTGATCCCAAGATGTGATTTCTAGTGATAGAACTTTTGGTAATCTGCCATGGAGATGTCACATATGTTGGGGCACAGTTGGGCCTTCATCCTTCACATAATATCATGGAGGTAGCTTCTTAATGCCCCTATGATAAGAATCATATTAAAGCTCTATATTATTATAAAACAAAGGTTCTCATGACATGGGAGAGAAGCACGTATGTTCTAGCTGAGTACTGAATCAGAAAATTATATAGAAACTATTATTTTCCCTGCTGAAGCATTTTTTAAAGTTTTAGACCTACTTCCTCATCTGTTTTTCTGATATGGAACTTTTGGCTCCAAAATTTTAGCAAAATTAACCTACCATCTACTTTCTAATTCTTCCTTTATTTCTCTTTGATAGACATCAGCAGTTAAGGGGAGTTTCCTTTGAAAGGAGGCAGCTATGGTAACCAAATGCCTCTAACACATTATATGACTACCAAAGCTTATTACCTGTCCACACCCTGTAGGACCCCTACATCAGGTTTGCTGTCCTCGAGTATACACGTTGTAGTCATAGAGAAGCAGCCTGAGCTTTCCTTTCAAATGCAAAGGTTCACAAGTCTTCATCTTACTTATTGAGTCTTGCCTTCAATCTTATTCCACTGTGTCTTCTCCAGGGTGGTGAATCCAGCAATTGATCATTTAGTCAGTAACATTTGAGTTACTTTAATGTGGTAGGTTCTTCAGGTATGAAGTGTGTACACAGTATATACCTTGCTTTTGAATCGCTTATATCATTTAGTATTCACACCAAGTGAATATGTATAAATAAAAAATATAATAAAATAGAAAAGCGAATTGTAGATTCCATTGTCTTAGATCATGGACAGGGGAACGTGGCATGGAGGAATATCTATAATTTTACCAAAAGAAAGTAAATGAGAAAAGCAGGCAGAGAGAATCGGATAAGGGAATACATGGATATGGGGAAGTGCATTAAAAGTACAATGGCCGGGGCGCCTGGGTGGCTCAGTTGGTTAAGCGACTGCCTTCGGCTCAGGTCATGATCCTGGAGTCCCTGGATCGAGTCCCGCATCGGGCTCCCTGCTCAGCGGGGAGTCTGCTTCTCCCTCTGACCCTCCCCCCTCTCATGTGCTCTCTCTCATTCTCTCTGTCTCAAATAAATAAATAAAATCTTTAAAAAAAAAAAAGTACAATGGCCCCAAACCTGGAATCTATTAAAAATGCCCAGAGAGATTTTAAAATTTATATTTCTGGGTTCTACTTAAAAAAAAAAAAACAGTGAATCAGGAGCTTAGGAAGATCTGGCCCCCAAACACATATTTAATAGAAATTGTACAGCTTTTGGGAACCAATGATCTAGTTCATTGAGTCCATTGATTCTTTCAAAATTATTTATTGACCTCCTAATACATATCAGACATGGTTTCAGATGCTTGGACAAGGTAGACACAGACCCTGTTATTGGGTAGCTTACCTCCTGGTGGTGGGAGACAGTGTAATACGTGGGTTAACTAAATTCTTCTGTATTAAAACCTTATCAAGTTTTCATTACCCATATGAAGAAAGCTAAGGCACATAGAGTTTAAATAATTAATCTAAAGTTATGTAACTAGCAGGAGGGGGACGTGGAATTCTCAAATGTGATCTCACTCCAGAGTGCCCATAGATGGCTGGCTACAGAATTTGCAGAGCCTCATGTAAAATGAAAATGCAGGGTCACTTATTCAAAAAGCAGGAAAAACTGCTGTTAAAGGTACTAAAATATAAAGTGTTTTCCTTTCTTCCATGATCCCTCTCACAACTTGTGATGTTTTTTATTTGCTATATAATGTCATTCTGAGAAAAACAGAATTAGATTGTAAATGATGACATGACTGTTACCATTCCTCTTTATATTGTATAATACCAGTTTTCAGTGCAAATATAAGAGCATTTAACTTATATGCAGGATCACTGAAATTACACAATTTGTATTTCATAGCTTTTATATCCTTACCAGAACAGCAGAAATGCTGCAGAAAACTAACTCAACTGTTTATTTCACTCCTTGATAGACACACACATCCCACCAACACTCTTTACCTTCAACTTACGGATTAGTAAGGAAGGACCGAAAGAAAATGGAACTATGGACTGCCCTTTCTTTCTCTTTCCCTCTATGTCATTATTCTCCACATAAGTGGTTTGCTAATAGGAGGAAGTAATTCAAATAAGAAAGAATATGTTGGGGGCCCTTTGTCACTCATGTGTCTTAGAGTCATTGCCTTCTTTCCATGTTTGAAAAAAGTTCTGGTTCAAATGGAAAGTGTGGCCTGCTTTAGTTGTCAGCACCCACATTTACTCAGTTGCAGACTTAAGCATATGCTTTCCTTTTACTCACTTTGAGTCTGGCTGAACTTGCAACACATCGTGGGACAACCAGGATTCTGTGCTCATGGTGCCTTATGAATGCTATGTGGGAAAGGGGTGGAGAGGAACAGTGGTCATGTATAATATGCATATCTTCTCTACTTACACACATGCTTTATTATCCCACGGGACTTCAACAAAACATCAGTTTAAAGATGAAATTGTGTAAAATTTCAAGATGGCTACAGCAGAGCATTGAACCAAGCATGAACCAGCCCCCCCCCACCCCCTGCCGAGCCCTTCCAAATATATGTGTATGTATATACACAGGGCACATACCCATGATGTCATCCCTACCTGTCCTTAACCACCACTCCCTACTGCATCCTGTATGAGATGATTTCGGCTGGACACACCATCCTTGTCATTCTCATCTAGGTTAATGCCTGTTTATGCCCTTTTGAAGTATAGTGCCTGCGATTAAACATGGTGCTCTTAGATCTGGTGTTCTCAGGACTCAAAGCATTATTATTTCCTTGTTTAGACACTCACACTAAATGCATGCCTAATTTCCTAATTTGGATAGCTGCAATGTGACATCTCATACTCCTCCTTCAACGCTCATCCCCTCTACTGACCCTAATGCTACCAGTATTACTATGTGCAGGTACTCTTCAAAGTGCTTTATGTCATGCTTCCTTGAATCCTCACAGCAATGCTATGAACTACATACCATTTGTACTAGACAGAATAATGACCTTCCCAAGGTGTTCATGTCCTAATGCTCAGAACTGTAAAGATGTTATGTTATATGGCAAGGGGAAATTATTATCGCAGATGGAATTAAACTTGCTAACCAACTGATCTTAAAAAAGGGAGATGACTCTAGATTATATAGGTGGACCCAATGTAATTACAAGAGTCCTTAAAAGTGGAAGACGGGGACAGAGAGAAGGTTGGAACGATTCAATGTGAAAAAGATTCAACTCACTATAGCTAGCTTTGAAGATGGCAAGGGGGCCATGAGCCAAGAAATATGGGAAGTCTCTAGAAGCTGGAAAGGCGAGCACACGGATTCTCCTTTGGAGTCTCCAGTAAAGATTGCAGACCTGCCAACACCTAAATTTTAGCGCAGTGAAGTCCTCATCAGACTCTGACATGTGAAACAAACGCCTTGCTTGGCTAGCTCTTAATACGGTTCTACTGGGCAGTGCTGACAGAGAACATCGCTTTATAAATGGTAGCTTAGTGAATATTTTTAAATAAATGATTACTTTCAGCCAGTATGAGTCTCTTCTGTGAAGCATTTATAATGGAATGATCTCAACATTTAACACATACTTCTACCTCCACTAATGAAGAGCGATTGGAAAACATGAGCCGGATCATATTTTTACAGTAACCTCAGACGAGCAGCTTTCTGGACGTTTTGCATTCCCCATCTGTATGGTGGTGGTGGTGGTGGTGGTTGTTTTTCAAATTATGCTCCCAGAAGATATTGCATTTATCATCTAAAATATTAAAAATATATGTCACAGCTAGTGTCAAGGGGACGTGTGAGTCTTGAAGATATTTACTTGTCAGTGTGCTGTACCTTATTGCCTTCCTGATGCATTGCTGGAAAACGTTTTTAAAGAATGCCAATAGAGGATGTAGGTAAGGCTTTTCAGTATTTGCAAAGAAAACATCAACTAAGAGCTATTAACTTTGTTGTAGACCAAGCAATTAGTTGAAGTAGACAATTATGGAAGAAGCTTCTTATTATAACTGCCAACATGGTAGCCTGATTCCCTGCTTAAATGAAATGGGTATCTTTCTCAAGCCTGGCTTTCAGCTTGCTTGTTTAGATTTTACAGTCTTGCAGGATTCTGTGCAATGCACACAATTTTGTTACGTCCCTTGTTCCTTTATCACATGTTCTCTCATCCCTGTTAGCCCCGCTCTCACCTCTGCCAGGGCCTGGAAGCGATAGGCAGTTTTCACTACAAAGAAGCTACCAACGCAATATTCTCTGCATAATTTATATGTGCAGCAGGGGGAAATTACCAGCATAATTCCATTGTGCCATTTCCACAGTTATACTCAACTGCTCTTCCCTAAAGGTACCAGCATTTTCATTTCCAAACATTGCCTTTTCTGACTCTGTCTTTCATTCCCTGCTTATATAGTGGGCAGTTTACCCCTGTCCAGCAGGTCAGTCTGAGAAGCCTCTTTGACCTGGTTTCTGATCTTCAGTCTTTAAGCTTGTTGTGACATCACAGGTTAGCAAGAAACACAAAAGAAAACATGCTGCTCTCACCTTCAATCTTTGTTTTTTTTATGAAGAATCACAAAATGCACAAGCTCTAAATTTTTTAATCCATCTTCTATATCTTTGACCTTAGTCATTGTTTTTAACAATAAAATTATCTTGGCTAATTACCATCTCATGACTGAATTTAAATGCAATCTGATCCATATAACTGATCACGTTGATCTTGCCTGTTGAAATCCTCCCTATGTAACCATTTTGTGTGTTTTTTTCTGATGATAATCCTCAAACCAGGTCATCCCTCTTTCCTCTGCCTTCCTATTGTCCTTTCGGTTTTCTTATTCTACGTCCAACACAGCCACCAGCGTACAATGATTCATATACATGAAATAGTATTATTTCTTCCTGTAGTTCAACTGAACTTTCTTCTATCAAATTCCCCTTCCAATTCCCAATAATTAATGGATCTGTTAAATAAGTCTTTGCCAGATGCCCTGCATTTGCAGTTATTATCATTACTCAGCATAGGCACATCTTGATACTTAAGACTCGGTTCTTTCATGTAATAAAAGCTTCTACCTCAAACGATGGTCAAGCTCATTTCCTCCTTCCAACAACAGAGGCTAATGCACTGACCGCCACTTCTTGGTAAAGAGGGAGGGACGGGAGTGGTCTAGCTCTAAGAAAATTTCTCCTCTTTCCCTCTCCAGGGCAGTAATCCTTTCAGTGTTGGAGACTAGAAGGGACAGAGGGCGGCAGCAGAGATGCACTTCCTTGACCTTGCTGAAGGAGGGATGTCCTTGGTCTAACTCTGCTTCTGGCAAATTTAATCTCATACCAGTTGTTTCTGCTTATGTGGCGGTCTATGGCAAGGACAACTTCATGGGAAGGTGACCTGTGCATTTGTCCATGGCCCCACTTAGAAGGGCCTTTCACTTAATTAAATCTTGCTGTTACCATCTTAAAATTTCCAGTTTTTGAACAAGAGGCCCATATTTTCATTTTCAGTGGGCCCTGTGAACTATGTAACTGGTCTTTTCTCAGTGTAGGTGTTAGTAGTCTTGCTTTTTCTCTGAATGCTGTTCAACTCCATCGGGCACCATACTTTATTAAGGAAACCCCTAAAAGGGGAAACCTCTTCCTTTGCCAATGCCAGCCATAGTACTCCATTACTCTGAGCTGGGCATGCTATTTCTTGACTTGGGTAGCCATGAGGCTACTATCCTCAAGAATTCTTCTTCACATTAGCTAGTGGAACTAAACAGTATAATTTTCTATAACTTTTTTTTTTAAGATTTTATTTATTTATTTGACAGAGACAGAGATAGCGAGAGCAGGAACACAAGCAGCAGGAGTGGGAGAGGGAGAAGCAGGCTTCCTGCCGAGGAGGGAGCCCAATGTGGGACTCAATCCCAGGACCCTGGGATCATGACCTGAGCCAAAGGCAGATGCTTAACGACTGAGCCACCCAGGTGCCCAATTTTCTATAACTTCTAAGGATCGCTAAGAACTTGGGTAGATGGAGGTTGTCTCCATCCTCTTTCCAAACATAATGTAACATAATTTCTTCATTTCAATAAGAAATAGGAAATTTAATCAACACAAATAAGTGTTTAGGAATTGAAAGATTTTTATTATGGCAATTTTAGCATATTATTTTAATTCCTTGCTAGTTATAAGTCAAAAATCATGCTAGTACTCTATTAGCCATAATTATTTGATAAACTATGAGATGATAAATTGCTTAGTTCTTCTTTTATTTAGCTGAAAATTAAGAATCAAAATAATCTAACTTGGAAATATATGTGTTAGCTGTTCATTAGATTCATTCACTTTTTTAACTTCCTCAAATATATTTCAATGTGTCCTTTTATTTGATATCCCAGAGGAATTGGTACCAAAACAACGCACCATAGTAAGACATAGGGTAGCTTAAAGATAGGCTTTTCTTTTGTAAACTTGGAAAAGGTAATTTGGTATGCTGCTGAATTAAATCACACTGTGCCGTATAAAACAAAAACTCAAATGGTAAGATAATTCAGAAGATTCCATAACTAGTTGATTCAACATGAAATTAATATTTAATAAGCATCTTATACATCAAGACAGAGGGATTCCAAGATGAACAAGATACATTTCCTGCATTCCTAGGACTTATAGTCTAATGGCAGATGTTGACTTTTTAACCCAAACTTTCTATTTTACCATGAAGTTCAAAGGAAGGATGTGGTCTCTGGCTGTCTAAAACAATTGGTGGTGCAAAGTGGAGAGGCAGAATGGATACAGAAGGCAAAGTCAACTTTCATTGTCATAGCACCTTAAAAAGTCATAGCACCTTAAAAAGTCATAGCACCTTAAAAATAATAAAAATAAAGTTATAGCACCTTCAGAAACCTACGTGAGCATTTTACTTGTCATTCTCAATTTACAAATGATGGCACCCAGCTCAGACCTAAGAAAGGTAAATGGTTTTACCAAGGTCCCTCAGTAAAATGGACTCCATTGTTTTTCCATACCCAGAATTCAGTTCTCCTCCATTTACTAATGACACCCCAACTTTGCTTTGAGGAATTAGTCCTCACACACCAACTATAACCTTGTGCTCATTGCTCTTCTCAGCTAAGCACAGGTTTGCATCCCTAGCTAAGACAAGCAACCTCTTCCCATCATTGGTAATGGTTGGAAATAACTCCTCTCTATAGTTTTCCTAAGGAAACTCTAATGTTCTTGATATTTAAGTGTCTTGATATCTAAGAATGACCATAAATTATTTACAGCCCCTCCAAATAAAAAGTAGCTCTTTTTCCACTTTTTGAATCTGGGATGCTTTGTGATTTGTTCTGACCAACAGAATGTAGCTGAAATGAGGATGCACAAGTTACAAACCTAGTCACCACAGAACTCAGCAGCTTCCACTGTCACTGTTCTGGAATGCTATTGCCATGTGAAGAAACGCAGGTCATTGTCCTTGAAGATAAAAAACTACCCAGAGAGAGAAGCCCAGCTGGTAGTCCCCACCAACTCCAAACATGTGACTGAGGCCATGTTTTATTTACTCACCAGTTAACTGCAGCCACATAGGAGACCTCAGACAAATCGAGAAAAAGTGAATGATTCTAATGAACAGCTAACACATCCATTTCCAAGTTGGGTTATTTCCAATTCTCACTTTCAACTAAATGAAAGAAGAACCTGATCAAGTTGTCATCTGATAGATCATTAAATATCAGTGGCCTATAGATCATTAGTATGATTTTTGGCATATAACTAGAAAGGAATTTAAATAATTTGAGTGCAGCCCAAATTATGGACCCATAGAATCGTGGACAAATAAAATGGTGGTTGTTTTAAGCTACTATGTTTTGGTACTGTTTCTGCCATGTCCAAAATGTTCTCCAATTATTCTTTTCCCTCTATAATCTGTTATACTTCGATAAATTTCTTTTTTGGCTAAGAAGCCAGAGTCAGCTTTTCTTGCATACAATAAAATAACCCTCAAGGTACACTTGGATTAAAAGGAATAACCTCCTAGTTTTCCCAACTGACAACCCAGGATTCTTTTCACATATTTTCTGTTGATTTCCAAAAAAAATCACAAATTTTGCAGAAATAAAATGTATATAAACTGCAAGTGCTTTGGGGACAAAACGAAAAGTCTGTCAGAATCGAAAGAGGAACAAATTAACATAACTCAGAGATACACTATGATAGTCCTATGTCAACATAATTGCTCTAGGACTGTTTAATTTCCCTTGAAGCTGGCACTCCATGATTTTTTGAGGAATCCCATATGGAACAAATGTAGATGAAAATGTGATGCCTAAGAGAGGTTAATAAATTAGAAATACTATGCAGCTAATATCTACAAAACAACTCTTACATGATTTCTGTGCATCTTCTCTCTACAACTTCAGGAAAATTTAGGTTATGCTATAGATGATCTTGTTACCTAGAAGTGAGAAGCCACTAGACTATACAATCCTAAAGGGAGAGTAGAGTTTAATCAGTAGTGACTCTCTCTATAGGACAAGTTCCATGTCAGCACAGAACATATCTCTTTCATGGATCATTTTCTTTCACGTGCCCTGCTCAAGAGTGAGCACACAATATGTATGTGTTGAATAAATGAACTGATGAATTAATCATGTACTTTGTCTCAAATAACTGGCACACTGCTTGGCATAGTTGGAGAAATTCAATTTTTAAATAGATGAAAGAAGAAATGAGCAAGAATGAAGATACAAAATTATATGTTGTTGGGGCAAGGGAGAATGGGGACAATGTAGCATGTAGTATAGGAAATTGTTCCCTCTTCTAGAGGAACTGAGGAGACTCTGTGAACTAGGGCGGGAAGGATATTTGACTTCCTTCGGCATGTGTAGTTTGCTAACAAGTTGGCCCTTACATTTGTGCAAAATAGCCTTTCCAGACATGATTAAACAAACTATAGAACAAAATCCATGGGAAAAAATCTCCAAAGACAGAAAATCCAAATTTATGGTTATGCAGAGTAAACAGCTGTACTCATTCTCTCCACCAAAAGGCCACCACTAAAACTGTATTACCGTTTTCCCAATTTCTTACTGTAGCTCTTAATAGACTACATAATAAGGAAAACACCTTATGTGTTTGCATGTGATGTGCAAGTGAAGAGAGGGGTTAGATTAGATTATTTAAATGGTCAAAGCCCCAGTACTTGAAGTTAAAATTGCTTATCTAAAGGGGATATGGGGCCTTAGAGCAACCAAAAGAATTTGATGAGCCATGCTCCTAAGATAACAAGCAATGTCTTTCTTTTTTTTTTTTTTTTTACAATTTTGCAAATTTCCGGCTCCTCCCTCTTTAAAGCGCTTTGCCAAATGCAGGACATGGCAATGGCTAAAGCCCATTATGCAAGTATCAATTTTGCATATTTATATCTCTCATTCTTCAAACGTGTTTAGTCCCTCAATTATCATCAATTACATTACTTTTTTTTTTTCCCTAGTGAAATGCTGCAAAGCATGGGTATCTTTTTGACTAAAAGCATAGGCTTTCATTTAAGGTGTTCATGGGCTAACCTTTCACTGCATGCTGTTTTTCTAAGACTTTACCTTGAGACATTTTCCCCAAGATACTATGTATTCTCCTAAGACATTATCTTTTCTTCATACATGCACTTCACATCTAGCCCTTATGGTGAAATGTATACATTCAAGCTCTGAGAAACTGTCTACAAAATACAATTTAACACACAACTGATGTGCTCCAAACAGGATCTCTCTGGATCTGACACCACTGATAGCTGTATTTTCATTTTAGTTTTTCAATCAATTACTGCTTCTTTGCTGCAGCTTGTCACATCTAGTCTCTCTTCCTCTAGGAGCTAATTCAAAATGTCGTGGAGTCAAGGTAATAAAGAACATTTTAAGTTTTTTACTTAAATCTAGGAGACAGCTTTGGGTACAGTAAAATCTGTTCAAATACTATTTAAAATTATCCCCTCTATATCCTCAAATCTGTTGTAAAATTGGAAGTCAATATTTCATAATCTTCTCAAAGAACCTCCAAATTTCAAATTCATCATGAGTGAGACCGTCAAATTCCCACCAAGGAAAAAGAATAAAAATTGGAGTGTGTATAGCTGAAATACTTAGATAATCTAAATACAATATTTTTTACACCTAGGCCTAGACATTTGTATTTTTTTTTTTTTTTTAGTTCTTAAACATTTCAAATATTCAGAAAAGCTATAGAGGATAAAAAATAAACATCTTTGAACAGAACCATGAGTTTCATCAAATCTTAACATTTCTCAAAATTGCTTCAAATTTTTAAGAGGGTTATAAATAAACCTCTCTGATCTCATGCTCCTCTCTCCCTCCCCATGAAAACCATTCTCCTAAAATTTTATGTGAACAATTACCTTGCTTTTTTGTTATACTCCTATTATTCAAAACATCATGCAAAAATATTTCCTGAGTACTTACAGAATGATGTTTTAGGTCCTAAGCAGTACATAAACCATATAGTTACCAATAAAAATATAACATTTTAATATTTTGTTTTAGTATATTAGACATATAATTTTGTACCTTCCTGTTTTCATTAGCATATGTTTTTGAGATAAATGCATGTAGATACATACCCCTCTAGTTCATTTCTCTTGATCGCTGGTATAGTTTGCAGCTATGTGACTATATGACTATTTATATATTCTCCTGTTGGTAAACAGTTATGTCATCTCCAAAGTTTGGCTATAAATAATGCTATAATGAAGATTGTTTTATTATTTTACATTTCTCCTTGCACACATGTACTTAAGAGATTGTATACCTTGAATCAGAATCTGTGGGATGAAGAATATATATGTCTTGATATCTACTAGACACTGCCAATGTGCTCTCCTTCATAAATGTAAGAATTTATACTACACAGGCAGCATATGAACATTCCTCAACAAAATTGCCTAGACTTCAAACTTTTTGACTGATAATTATACAATGGTATCTAATTACTGTTTTAACTTAGATTTTCCTCATTACTAGCAAGGATGAACATAGGTTATGCATAAAATATATTATTTTTTTTAAGATTTTATTTATTTATTTGACAGAGAGAGCGAGAGAGCACAAGCAGGGGGAGCAGTAGAAGGAGAGGGAGAAGCAGGCTTCCCGTGGAGCAGGGAGCCCGACACGGGGCTCCATCCCAGGACCCTGGGATCATGACCTGAGCTGAAGGCAGACGCTTAACTATCTGAGCCACCCAGGCGCCCCAAAAAATATATTATAATTTTAAAGATTTTATTTATTTATTTGAGAGAGAAATTAAGAGAACAAGTAGGGGGGGAGGCAGAGGGAGAAGCAGACTCCCCGCAGAGCAGGGAGCCTGACATGGTACTCGATCCCAGGACCCTGGGATCATGACTTGAACTGAAGGCAGACACTTAACTGACTGAGCCACCCCGGTGCCCCATAAAATATATTATCGCCTGTTCAGTTTGCTTTGTCTGAAATGTCTTTGTGACTACTTTGCCATTTTCTTTGGATGTGTTAATTTTGTTTTTGTGGGTTTTTTCTTGATTTTAGGAATTCCTTATATAGTTTAAGTATAATTCCTTTATGTGTAGCATATGTTGAAAATATCTTCTCTCTATTTGATATTTACCTATTAATTCTGTTTATGGTGTCTTTGCTGAGTAGGAAATTTAATATTAATTTAGTCAAATCTATCAAACATTTTCTTTTTGCTTTTTGAAGTTTGTTAAATATATGTTTTCATACCTAGGGCATCCTAAAACATTATCCTAAATTGTCTCCTAAAGATTTCGACATTTGGATTTTTACATGTGGGTTTTTAATACATCTGGAATTTGATTTTGTGAAGGATGCTGACTCAGCCTGATTTATTAAGTATTCCATTTTTTCTTACCAATTCTTAAGTGTCCCTCTTACATTTCAAGTTTCCTGATTTATTAAGTATTCCATTTTTTCTTACCAATTCTTAAGTGTCCCTCTTACATTTCAAGTTTCCAGATATATAGGTATGTCATTTACCATTTTCTGATCTCTCCAGTCTGTTTCTTTAATCTGTATTTGTCTCCGCATCAATAATATATTACCTTAATTAGATTCACTTTTTGATACATCTTAATGTCTGGTAGGGTAAATCCCTTGGCCTCGTTCTCCGATCCTTCTTTTGGAAGCTGTCCCTTTCTTCTCACATAAGAAATTTGGAATTGGTTTGCCGAAGTTATAAAATAACTGGTAGTTGCACTGGGAGAGGTTTTGAAGTTATAAATTCACTTTGGAATTTTGATATACTAACAACATTGAGACTTCTTATTCATAAACATTATTTACCTCATTTTTTGTTTACTCCTCCTTAATGACTTGGAAAAGAGCTTTGTAATTTTCTTCATAAGGAGTTTGCGTATTTATTACTAGATTTATTTTAGTAAATATTCCAGTAAAAAAAAAATCCTATTGGGGGGGGTGTTTGCTTTTTGTTGTTGTTGTTACTGCTGCTGTTTTGTTTTTTGCTACCATTGCTTTTGTTGCACTGATATATATGTACTAATTATCTTATTATTGTGGATCATTCATAGACAATCATGTCATCTGCATATAGAAATTTTTTCCTTTTTCCTTTTAAGTCTTACAGCTCTACTCCTTTTTCTTACCTACTTTTCCAGCCCAAGACTTCCAGGACATGTAGAATGAAAGTAGTATCCGAAAGCATCCTTGCCTTTTCCTTGATTTTAATGAGAAGGCTTCTAATGTTCCTCCATGAATTTTATGTGTGCCTAATATTCTTTAAAATAGGTACATACTCGCGCGCCTGGGTGGCTCAGTTGGTTAAGCAACTGCCTTCGGCTCAGGTCATGATCCTGGAGTCCCGGGATCGAGTCCCGCCTCAGGCTCCCTGCTCAGCGAGGAGCCTGCTTCTCCCTCTGACCCTCCTCCCTCTCATGCTCTCTGTCTCTCATTCTCTCTGTCTCAAATAAATAAAATCTTTAAAAAAAAAAAAATAGGTACATACCCTTCATCAGATTATAGAAGAGTCCTTCTTTCTTAGTTTTCTAAGTCTTATTCTATTTTTTATTATTTTTTTAAGATTTTCTTTATTTATTTGAGAGAGAGAGAGAGAGAGAAACAGCATGAGAGGGGATAGGGTCAGAGGGAGAAGCAGGCTTCCCGCTGAGCCAGGAGCCCGATGCGGAACTCGATCCCAGGACTCCGGGATCATGACCTGAGCCAAAGGCATTCACTTAACCAACCGAGCCACCCAGGTGCCCTCTTATTCTATTTTTTAAACTTCTGTTGTATCTATACATGTATCTATCTGTTACAACTCCATTCTGTCATTAAATGTTGCATTAAATGAGCCATGACACGGACTCAATCCTGACCTTATCTACGAAAACCCCAAACCCAGGAATTATAATTACTGCTAGGTATATAGTAACTGCTATTTATTCATTGCCTACCACAATGGTGAGACTATGGCTACCTGACATAAGAAAAGTGCCTGATAATCTGAAGACTTAAGTAAATAGCATCCTTATCATTATAATACAGTTTTGCTATCTTCAGTATTATCAATAGTTTTGTGATATATTTGCTTCCAGGAATGTCTCTTGCTTTATATAGGAGCTTCTGTGAAGAAGAGGCAAATACTTTTTTTTCCAGCTTAGAATTCATGTCCAAGTAAGAAAGCACTGAAACAATAATGACTTAAAACTTAATTCACTAGGAAAACAATTATGTATCTCTGTTACTAAAAGGACTTAGTTAGCAAGTCAGCATCATCCAATACCTATCATTTATTATATAAGTAACTCAAAGAATGTAACTATTGACCCTATGAAAAAAACTGGTGAAAACTGTCATTATAGAATTATCTCTTGTCTTCTTATAAACAATAGTAACAGTGCAAGAGTCTTTTACCTCAGTCAAGCTAAGATGTTAATTTATATCTTATTAATAAAGGGGTAATTTTATTTCTTGAGTGAATAAAGGGATTCAATATTTCAGGTTAATGTCATTCTGCGATATTTCTTTTAGGACACTCTCTGCACACTGCCAAAGAAGCTCATTTGAGTAAACGGAGTATGTGAATGCCCTACAGAGCCATCATGAAAGAAGAGGTAATTTCCCTTTGCCCTTTTCCAGTATTCTTTTTATTATAGCTTTATAGAATGTTATAATATTCCTAAAGACAGAGAAAGATACTCTGAATAGCTTGAATTACTGAGCACATAAGGACTTAAAGGTTAGCCTTGAGGGACATTATCACACTTAAGGTCAATAATACCTACTAACTGTTCCCTTATCTACTGAGAATAAATAAAAGTTCTATAATACTGAATTTTGCTCAAACTAAAAGTTTGTAGAAAGTCTGCTTTGAGGTTAGGAGCTTGGGAAAGAGTTCCTAGGGGAATTTTATATAAGGAGACCAAGACCATATGGAAAGCTAGCAGTTTCCCTTACCCTGTCTCTGGCTTTAATACAGAAAGAAGGTGATGATGGGGCTCTTTGCTCCCGGTGAAACTGCAGAATAAATCAGCTGCCAGACTGGTTCCTGTTGCCTTTTAAAGTGGTCCATTTTGGAACACGCTATTGATAAAAGAGCTCATTTTATGAGCTTTTTTGAAAAATAGGTTTAATAAAAAGGAATGTTATTATAGCGCTGATGAGCTACTCTCTCCTGTATCCCAAGAAGCTAGCAAACAAGCCATGTCCTAACAACAACGTGACTTACCATATTAATTGTGAAGTCATGTCAGGCCCAACAGGAGCTAGGAAAGACACAACAGAGGGAGGATCCTGATGCTGTCCAAATGTGGCAGCCCTGAGTAGGGGAAGAGTTAGTTAGAGACTCTGTCCCCACTCCCTTTGGCCACCAGCTCCAGACCATTCTAGTCCTCCATATCCTCCTTGGTAAAGTAGTGTTGTTGAATGAGAAGCAGTTTGGAGACACTCGTCCTGCTAAATCATGATTATGTGTCTGCACGAATGCAGTACTTTTTCAGGTCTTAGAATTCTTACATGTACTCCTGCTGTTAATATAGTAGTTCCATATGTGACTGGAACTGAATGTTACATAGGGGCCCATGGGACAAATCTGGCCCACGGTCTATTTCTGTCCTGCCTGTGAGCTGGGAATGGTTTTTACATCTTTAAAGATTTGCAAATATATATACATATATATATTTTATATATATTTTACATAGATATATATTACAATATATATATTACATAAAATGAGAAAGAATATGTGACAGGGAAGGGCGCCTGGGTGGCTCAGTCGTTAAGCGTCTGCCTTCGGCTCGGGTCATGATCCCAGGGTCCTGGGATCGAGCCCCGCATCGGGCTCCCTGCTCCGCGGGAAGCCTGCTTCTCCCTCTCCCACTCCCCCTGCTTGTGTTCCCTCTCTCGCTGTGCCTCTCTCTGTCAAATAAAGAAATAAAATCTTTAAAAAAAAAAAAAAAAAAGAATATGTGACAGGGATCATATGTGGCCCACAAAGTGCTAAAATATTTACTATCTGGCCATTTACAAGAAAAGTTTGATGACTCCTGCTAGGTAAGAATCACTCATGTACTCTAATTTATCCACTAATTTATCCACTTACCTCTTACTGTTATTTGGCCAACTTGTAATAGTTAAGTTTTAAAAAAAAATAAATAAATGGATATATCTTTCTACTCTGTGGTTTATCTGTGTTGCTCCCCCTTTCATGTCCCTTGGTGAGCATGTAATAGACTATATATATTTATTTCTTTTACACGTTTTGCTTTTTAGTCTCCATTAAGAAATGTTTTTGGGCTGAGGTAATGGAATTATTTTCCTATATGGTTTTCTGAAACTTTTATAATGTGTTTTTCACGTCTAAGTCTTGAATCCACCTGGAAATGATACTCAGTTTTGGAATGAAGTAGGGCTTGGGATTCAATTTGGTCTTTTCTCTCTATGGTAACCAATTATCCTGCACCTTTTATTGATCTGCAATGCCATCACTCTCATAAATCAATTTTTTTATGTTCACATAGATTAGTTTCTGGACTTTTTGTTCAGTTAGTCTGTGTATCCTATGCAAATACCAAAATCTTTTAAGTAGTATTGCTCTGTGGAAATATATATGGGTATGGTCATATTAAAACATAATTTGGGGGCGCCTGGGTGGCTCAGTTGGTTAAGCAACTGCCTTCGGCTCAGGTCATGATCCTGGAGTCCCGGGATCGAGTCCCGCATCGGGCTCCCTGCTCAGCGGGGAGTCTGCTTCTCCCTCTGACCCTCCCCCCTCTCATGCTCTCTCTCTCATTCTCTCTGTCAAATAAATAAATAAAAAAACCTTAAAAAAAAAAAGTTTAAAGATTTTATTTATTTATTTGAGACAGAGAGAATGAGAGAGAGAGCATGAGAGGGGGGAGGGTCAGAGGGAGAAGCAGACTCCCCGCTGAGCAGGGAGCCCGATGCGGGACTCGATCCCGGGACTCCAGGATCATGACCTGAGCCGAAGGCAGTCGCTTAACCAACTGAGCCACCCAGGCGCCCAATAAAATCTTTAAAAAAAAAGAAGTAATTAAAAAAAAAGAAAGAAACATAATTTGATATTATCTAGTAAAGTTGAAAATGTGCCTATCATAAAACACAGCAATTCCATTCAAGAAATGTATCCTAGGAAAACTCGTGTGTGTGTGTGTGTGTGTGTGTGTGTGCACGCATGCACATGTATATATAAATAAATATACAGATATAAAGGAAACTTAAACAAAAATGTTTCTAGAAGTATTATTTGTTAAAGAAAAAAATTGTAAACAACCTAAAGCCTTATGACAGAAAAACAAATAATTTTTTAAATGGTTGCATGCATCTTATAAAAAGTATGTTGAGCAAACTTAAGAAGAATGCATACAGTGTGCTTCTATTTATGTGAAGCATAAAAACATGCAAAACTAAATGATGCGTTTTATAAAGATACATTGATAAGAGTCTTAAACAAAAATGAAGCCAAGAAAATTAAATAAAAATGAAACCAAACAAAAACATTCAGGATTATGGTTACCTCTGGAGATTAGACAGTGCTACAGGTTCAGAAGGAAAACACAGGGGATCCCAAAGGATTAGTAACATTCTATCGATTAGGAAATTTACATATATTTAAAATGGACTCTAAATCAATAAATAAATAAGCAAACAGACAATAAATTATTTATAGGCGGACAGATATGAAAGGCCACTGACTCCAAACCCAATGCACTCACTTTTATGTTAGATTGATTTTACTGGTATATTAAAGTTTCATAAAGATTATTAAACTACAGGGGTGCCTGGGTGTCTCAGTTGTTTAAGCATCTGCCTTCAGCTCAGGTCATGATCCCAGGTCCTGGGACTGAGACCCACATTGAGCTCCTGGCTCAGCGGGGAGTCTGCTTCTCCCTCTCCCTCTGCCCCTCCCCTGCTTGTGTGTTCTTTCTCTCTGTGTGTGTCAAATAAATAAATAAAATCTTAAAAAAAAAGATTATTAAACTACAAAATATTTCGTTTTCAGAAAACCATCATAACACTAATTATCATACACCATGCACAATGGAAAAGACTTCATAAACATCAACGCTGATCTTAATATCAGACATGCAAGGCAAGTATTATTATTATTTTTAAAGATTTATTTATTTATTTTAGAGAGAGTGAGAGAGCGAGGGGGAGGGGGGAAAAGGAGAGAAAGAGAGAGAGAGAGAGAAAATCTCAAACAAATTCCCTGCTGAGCACAGAGCCCAATGAAGGACTCGATCTCATGACCCTGAGATTATGACCTGAGCTGAAACCAAGAGCCTTACGCTCAACTGACTGAGCCACGCAGGTGCTCCAAAGCAAGTATTATTATTATATACATTTATATACATTATATACTCAGAAAAATTAAGAATTTGCTCCAGGTATCACAGCTAACAAATGGCATAATTGTCTTCTAAACCTAAATTTATCAGGTTCTCAATAATGTGCTCTACTTTTCAAATATCTAATTCTGATGCATTATATGACACAAAGTGCAAAATTTACATAATACTGTAATACTTAATTTGAAATATCAACAAAACTATTCCATGGGCCAGGGAGTCTGCTTAAGATTCTCTCCCTCTAAGCATCCCTGGGTGGCTCAGTCGTTAAGCGTATGCTTTTGGCTCAGGTCATGATCCCAGGGTCCTGGGATAGAGCCCCGCATCTGGCTCCCTGCTCGGCGGGAAGCCTGCTTCTCCCTCTCCCACTCCCCTGCTTGTGTTCCCTCTCTTGTTGTCTCTCTCTCTGTCAAATACATAAAATCTTTAAAAAAAAAAAAAAAGATTCTCTCACCTCTGCCCCTCCCCTAACTCATGCTCTCTCTCTCTCTTTCAAATAAATAAATAAATCTTTTTTTTAAAAAAAGCAAAGAAGAGAGAGAATGGACCTATTTTCTTTGGATGCTCCTATGTGTCAGGTAATCTGCCAAACCTCTCCCACCAGATACCTAACTTACCCTCCCAACTCTGTGGGCCAACTAGAATCACCTTATTTTTACACTTGTGGGGAAGGACTCAGGGCAAACCATTGCCTGTATCGTGCTTCAGATGGCAAGTGGTAGAACCAGGAATCAACAAACCTCGCATTTTATATCTTTCATTGTGCCATAACTTTTTTTTTAAGCAGTTTCCACGCACAGCGTGAGTCCAACCCAGGGCTTGAACTCATGACCCTGAGATCAAGACCTGAGCTGAGATCAAGAGTCAGACACTTAACCAACTGAGCCACCCAGGCGCCCCATGTCATAACCATTTTTAAACTATATAAACCTGTAGCGTCAATCCCATAGCCACTAGCCCCTGGGGGCTCTTGGGCACAGGAAAGGGAGCTAGACTAAACCAAGTTGTGCTGTAAGTACCAAATATGCCCTGGAGTTCAGAGACTTCATGAGGAAAAAAAAAAAAAGTAAAATATCTCATGAATAATATTTTATATTGTTTACTTGTTGAAATGAAAGTTTTAAGATACAGTGGATTAAGTAAAAATATTATGAAACTTGATTTCACTGAGTTCCTTTTACTTATTGAAATATGGTTACTAGAAAATTTTAAATTGCTTATGTAGTTTGTTGTGTATTTCTTTTGGACAGTTGATGTAGATCTCTGCATAGGGAGCTGGAAAAATTTGGTTTGGGGAAACACTTATGGTCCTTACTGGCTGAAATATCTTGAGCAAAATCTCAGTTTAATTGGGCAGTGTGTTTTCATTTAACAAATGTGGATAATAATATATGCCCTGCAGGGCTTGATGTTAGAACAAGAGGCAAAATGCATGAGGTGTTCTCCAAGAATCTGAAACATAGTGGGCACTTGGGAAAGTGTAACAGGATTATATTAGTGAATTTTAGAGAATCTCAAAATCTCTAATATTTTAATAGCCTGTATGAAACTTTAAATGCTGTGTTTAAGGCTTATTGGACTTCAAAAATTATACTTTTTCCACTTCTCATATAGTTTCCATGGAAAAAATGACTAATAGTACTTTCAGCATCATGAGACTCAAGAGGAAGGGGAAAGATGAGGATATTAACATTTCAAATAAGCAAATAATTATGCAATGTGGGTCCTCAAAACTGAAAGATGACAGTAAAGACAAATTTGGACTTTGCTTTGAGGTTGTATGAATTGTTGACAATGAACTTGTCATCACTGTTTATCATAGAAAATCTATCCATAGATAATCACTATTTAACATTTTTCCACATCTATTTTATTTATTTAATTACATGCAAAATCATCCAAATGGTAGTTCTTACCAGTTACTAATGAAATGTATACCTATATGTTACACACCAATTCAAAGTCCACTTAGGCAGAACTACACAAAAATCTTGCTTGTAAGAGCCAGTTGGAGCTATTACTATTCCTGTGGTGGTGGTCTGAAGTTCAAGATTCATTGTTTGTTTTTAAGTTCCTTTTTTTTTTAGAGAGAGAGAGTGCGTGTGAGCAGGGGGGAGGGGCAGATGGAGCAGGGGAGAGAGAATCTTAAACAGGCTCCATGTTCAGTGCAGAGCCTGGAAGCAGGGCTCAATCTCCACCACCCTGAGATCATGACCTGAGCTGAAATCAAGAGTCAGATGCTTAACTGACTGAGCCACCCGGATGCCACTAGATTCCTTTTTTTTGAGGATGACTATGTGTACATTTTGGCATACATCTTTACCATAAATAAATTATAAAATTTACACCAGGGGTTCTGATACTAATCCACAATTTCTTCTCCTCAAGAAGTCTGTGATAAGGTTAAATCAGTGTAGCTGAGAAAACACTTCTGATCTGATCTATGCTTTCTTTTGTAGTCCCGCGTTATTCTTTTTCTGTGGAAAATTCTTACTTAGGATTCTATTAACTGCAGGAAATCTGTACATTCAAACAGCAATTATGAAGGACAAGCCCTCATCAGTTGTGGCTGCTACAAAACCCTTTGCTTCCCACCAATAAACTCAACCTAGTGCTATTACCCTGATTTTCCTATTATCCAAACGCACCATGTGGTTCTCCAAGATGCTTTCTCTAATTGAGGCACTCTTTATCTGCCTTCTTTCAGAGAGAAGCAAGTATGTGGTGCTGCTGTGATGATCAGAGAGATATTTTAAGCAACTTTTGGCATGGAAAGTTATTTCTGGATTCAAATCTGAACTGAAAGGGATCTGCCATTGCAGAAACGAGGCCCTGGTGACAGGTTCCTGTGCTACATCATAAAGGATCTCCTCTAAAGATGCTGGGCGACATTAACATCTAATTACTTTCTGCCTAACACTGTGAACGTTACCTTTGCAAACAGCTCTTTTCCTAGAGATGATAATGATGCTTTGTATCCAAATTCTTCTCTGCTTCCTTTATTATATCTGGGCTTATTTTGAAAGGGTCGTCCTCTGCCCCTTGAACAATGCTCTATGTACAAAAGTACCAAATAAAGGAATGAATGTTGAAGGAACCAGCACCAGATCTGACATTTGGCCTGGGAAGCCGCAGTTTTGTTTTACTAAAAATGGATGGATAATATACACATATATTGCCTGAAGGGAAGTTCAACCTCTAAGAAACTCTCATGACAGCACACACCTCAGCCGTTTTGGCTGTATGTTCTCTCCGCCCTCAATGAAAAGCAGGGATGTTTCTCTGTGATTTGGCATGAATTTCCAAGACTAACACCACAGCGTGCCTGACTCCTGCCTGTGGATACAAGGTTCCATTGCAGAGCGCCAAGGGCTTAACAATAGTTAATCTCTTAAAAGAAGCAGGTGGTCCTGGCCACCACTACTTCCATTATTGTCTAAGTTCCCCTCGAGTCTCTGCTAATTGCTCACCTGTCAGATTTGGCAGAAGCCCAGAGTTTGACTGACTTTGTTTTATTCTTCTATAATTCTTTTTAGTGTCCATCTTTTTACGTGTTTTTTCTTTAATCGCCAGTGCCCAAAAAATGCTTGAATGTAGCTTCAATTTGAAAAACATATGTCTCGTGGCTTTTTTTTTTTACTAGAACAACCGCAATTCAGTGCCCGTATCCTGTGTCTTTCATGTACACCTGGAAAGCTAGCCCAAGAGACAGGCCAGCACCAACCCTGATTCTACGTATATCCACCTTCTGATGTATTTTTATCTACATGAAAAGCCAAAAAAAATAATGACCATGCCATATAAAATCCCTGATTTGTGTTTTTTCATTTGTGTTGATAAAAGTATTATGATGAAAACAGGTACTCAATTTCCCATTTTAAGGAATTGTCTATTTGTGTGATTATTTTAAAAAAATGTGTATTCCAAATATAGATGATATGAACTTGCTCCATCCAACATTCCCTGACTATCATAAAGAGTGGTAAAATTGGCATTTAGTCTTTCTGCTTCAGCTCTTGGTTATAAACCCTACCTAAATACCTACAATTACAATCTATAGCTTTCTTCCAGAGCTTATTATAAACAGGCAGCATAACATGGACTATAATTTTCCACAAGAGAAATGCACTGTAGGAGACACACCTAGTTTTCATTTAACTTCAAAAACATCAGGAAATTACCCAACACCCTGCAGAAATTGATTCACTGCTTCATGGGTAAGTAGAAATTGAATGGATCATTTCATATGCGTGTATTTATTCCACTAATATCCAGAAACACTTTGGGACGACAGAACAAAGTAAAAGGAGAGAGATTTGACTGGAGAGTGTGGATTGTACTGTTGGCCACTCTCAATCTGATAGTAAACCAGGTCCTTAGGCTCTCTAAACAATAGAAATTGACAAGAGGCCAAATAGAAGTTCCAGGCAAGGCTTTTATTGGGGCTTCTGTTGGAGCACAAGGGAGACGGCACAAAGGAAAGAGTCCTTCAGGCTGGCTCCCTGCCACAGAAAGAGGTCGGGGAGAGCTTTAAAGAGGCCAAGGCTGGAAAAGGAGGACTTTTAAGCATGTAAGGGCATTTGCACATTTAAGGTCTTACTTCTTTCATTCATCATATGTCAATTAGCATGTTAAATCTCCACTCCTTGTCATGATTTTTAGTATTCTAGTAAAGGAGAAAGTCGGTGGGAGGATATTGCTGGAGTTCATCTCAGCTCAGACTTCACCAGTCTTGGAGTCTCTCCTTTTGGTAAGCTTCCTGCCTTTGCATTGCTGCAAGATAATACTACTCAAGGGGCATAGAGTTTCAGCTTTCAGGAAACACTGGATTTTGCAGTTCAGGTCCATGTCCCTGCTCCATCTTAGATCCATGTTAGAAAGCAGGGTCTTGAGGGGCACCTGGGTGGCTCAGTTGGTTAAGCATGTGCCTTTGGCTCAAGCTATGATCCCAGGATCCTGGGATTGAGCCATGTGTGGAGCCCCACATCTGGCTCCCTGCTCCTAGGGGAGTCTGCTTCTCTCTCTCTCTCTCAAATAAATAAAGTCTTAAAAAAAAAAAAAAAGAAAGTAGTGTCTTGAGAGGGTAATATTGAATGATTATGTATATACTTCCTTACTTATATGGTTTGTGTATTTATTGTCAACCTGTTTCTCTCTTTGTTAATGATGTTTTTAAAGATGTTACAATGAAAAATTGCATGAAAAATGTACTGAGAGTTCAATTTGGTGATAATCACTCTGAGACATTTTCTAGCTGGTGGTCAATATGGAGTACCTTGACTCCTATTTTTTTTAGACTCAAAATTAGACACCGGTTCTCATTCTTGTGCAGAATTTTAAAAACTGCCTAACATCAAGTAGGTATCCAGTAAATGTTTCCAATACATTCTAAAAGCCACCCAAAGCAATTGCCATTGGAAAGCTTTTCAAATTGTATGTAGCACAGATAAAATAAAGATGTATGTGCTAAGACCTGAATAAATAACAACAGATATTTCTTTAAGTTTAAACTCTATGTGTGGGTAAGTAAAAGAAATACATCAACAAACTAATTTTGTTTTTATTATAATGCTGTAGATAAATTCGCACTATCACTTCTTCCCTCCCTAGTCTCATTTTTCTTTCTCCCTATACTCGCTCATTTCACACTCCCTAGGAGTACATCATAGATTTTGTTTTTCCTTCTCTGTTTTTGCAATTTTACTGTATGTATAAATATATAATATAAACTGTGCATCACATACTATGAGTATGGACTTATATATAAATAATATAAACAAAGGAAACATTCTGCAACTTACTCCTTGCGCTCAATGTTTTTTTAAAATTTTTTATTGTTATGTTGATCACCATACATTACATCATTAGTTTTTGTTGTAGTGTTCCATGATTCATTGTTTGTGTATAACACCCAGTGCTCCATGCAGAACGTGCCCTCCTCAATACCCATCCTCCCACCCCCCTCCCCTCTAGAACCCTCAGTTTGTTTTTCAGAGTCCATCATCTCTCATGGTTCGTCTCCCCCTCCGATTTTTCCCCCTTCATTCTTCCCCTCCTGCTAATTTCTTCTTTTTTTTTTTTTAACATATATTGTATTATTTGTTTCAGAGGTATGTTTTTGAAAACGTATCTACATCCATACATTTAAAGTCTATCCATTCATTTCTCTGCTATATCGTATTTCCTCAATTACCCACTCTCTTTCTGATAGAACATACAGATTGTTATTTTCTTCTATTACAAAACAATACTTCGGTGAACATCTTTCCTTTGCTGTTTTGAATACATTGTACCAGAGATTTCTAGATTATATATCTAGTAAAGAATTGTAAGGTCATGTGGTATATACATTTCCTAGATATTGCCAAAAGATAATTGACCAAACTTACACTCCTACCAGCTGTATCCTTCATCTTTACCAAGTCTTTTTAAATTTTTATCAATATAGTGGTTCTAAAATAATATCTCATTATTGTCAGTGACTGTGTTTTTGACAGTGGTATTATTTTTTTTTAAAGATTTTATTTATTTATATGACAGAGAGACACAGCGAGAGAGGGAACACAAGTAGGGGGAGCGGGAGAGGGAGAAGCAGGCTTCCCGCAGAGCAGGGAGCCCGACGCGGGGCTCCATCCCAGGACCCTAGGACCATGACCTGAGCCGAAGGCAGACGCGTAACGACTGAGCCACCCAGGCGCCCCAGACAGTGGTATTATTAATAGGTTAATTTTTTCTTTTCCTTTTTCTTTTATATATTTTCTAAATTGTCTTTAATAAGCATATATTTATTATGAAATAATATGTAACTTATTTTTATATACCTTATTTTTAAATAATATGTAACTTATTTTATATATTGTATATAAAATAAGTATTTTTTCAATTCAATAAGTATGTATTTTAGCATTGTGTTAATTGTTATAGACACACATAAAATAATATTTTTTAAGAAGAAATAGTTCTTGCCATCAAAGAGCTTACAGTCTAATCAGACAAACAGGTATATAAAAAATGACATTATTGTTTGGTAATCACAAAATGAAAATGTATGCCAATATAGAAGTTGCAGAGGATCAGGACTTATTAATACTAAGGGAGGCAATTCCAAAGAAGTCCTTCTGGAGATAGAATGGAAAAGTTCATATTAACTTTTCTTTCAGGATACTGCAGGCTTCCACTTGGTTAGCAGAACTGGTTAAAATAGTAATATGCAAAAAGAAAAATGTGGAAAATGAATGAATATCAATTAGTCATTACAAGAAACAGGGTTAGAATAAACCGGTATGGATGGGTTGGCTCAGAATGCTTCCTCCTTTAAAGCCTCACAAATACCCATAATATCAACATTTATGGCCAAGTTTCTGGGACCTTGATGTGGAAACAGGATAAAGTGGGAAGAGGAAGCTGATCATGACAGCCTATTACAAGTTCCCCATGCTTGTGATCCAGAAGTCACAGTAAACACGATTGCATGCCCTCCTGGCAATGAGAGATGACAATCCCATGACACTATGGATGAACAAGTGCTTTCCGGTTCACCAAGCACTTTCAAGTTATTATTTCATTTATCATTCTGTATGCTCAATGAATGAGGGAAATGAGTCTCAGAAAGACTTGAGTGGTCCAAAAATTATGGAACTAATTTATAATTCAATTGAAATGAAAAGCACAGTACTTTGAACTCTAAATTCAACCTTCATAGAAGTCCTTTTCTTCTTCCCTCTTCTAGAACTAACCTCTAGATGCAGATATTTGCCCATTAGTTATCCAGATAGATAAATAGACACCAGCTGTCATGTACACACACACACACACACACACACAACCACATAAGGGATTCTTGAGTATTCATTCTTCTATGTGAGTGTTTTGAGAGATATGAAGATTGCACATATTCAATAGTATACCTTTACACATACTGTTCACTCCCTTAAATGCTGAATGTATTTTTTTCTACTCTTTGGGGATTATGGGTATATAACTAGAGCTTAGAATTGTAAATGCATTTAATAAAGTTGATGATTGACTAAAAACATTTCAGCCAGTATGGACTTATAGCCAAATTAATAAAGGTTATCCGGGAGGAAAAAAAATGTTGCTTTCCTTTCTCCTTGTAACAAAAAGTGATTTAATGATGCAATCTGACAAGGAGATTTATCCGTGCACCCATTCAACAAATATTTGTTGAGCACTCACTATGTACTGGTCAGGGTTAAGTATTTTAACTAAATTAATCTCATGCTAATTATAACAGGTCTATGATATTGATATTATTAATTCTATTTTAAGATAATGAAATTGGAGGTAATATTAAGTAATTTAATCAAGCTTACACATCTTTTAAGGGGTACAACTAACCCCAAAGCTTATTTCTAATCCACCATGCTCTACTGCAAACGTGTTTTGTTATATTTTAACAATTATTTCTTAGGCCTCTGAGCTTGAAAAGCAGTAATTCTCTAGAGAATAACAAAGATGTTCAAATACCTATATTTCCAAAGCACACAATTCTAAATGATCTCATTAATGAATAATTACTAATATTTTAAGTAGTTACTTTAAAAACATAATGCTAGAGGCATTCACATATATTTGAATGAAGAAATGACTTTGTATGCACAATGATGTTTTTGTCAAATGATTGCATCGTTTTATATTTTTCAAAAAGTCAAAGCAGTTGTGATTTCATACGAGAACTATAGCAATACTGACATCAGAATGCGGTGTAACTATTACTTTGTGTCTATTTCCATGAAATCAGTCCAACTTACATATGATGAAATGGAAATATGTTGTACAGCTTTGTAGATTTACCTCCTGTAATGGTATCTATTTGATGCCTTTGTTCATTTGAAATGTTCTACATCTGCAGCTTACAATTTTCACATTAAAAAAAATAAATAAAGCTACTGGTTATTGTAAAAGGTCACCTTTCTAATTGGTGTAATAAAGCCCAGCTGGTGAGCCAATCTCTAGAATAACTTGGGGCTAGCACAGCCGTGGCTGCAGAGTGAAGAACGTACTTGGTAAGAAGGAAGCGATTTTAAGCATATGTCCTTTATTTTTATTTAAGGTAAAGCATTTTTGAATGTTCAAGTGACTTATACTGCAACCTGTGTCCTCATGCTAATCATAAAAGGATAGACTTATCATGATGAATATAGAAAGGGAAGTAATTGATTCTTTGGGCTGAATTTTCCTCTCCGTTAATAGATTTCTCCTTCAGCAACAAGGCACAGTAATAAGGGAGCATACAAGATAACTTAAGTATAGCTAGCCTTGGCACTGCCAGTCACTAAAAGCTTATCTAGCATTTCCAGCACTCTGCCTGAATACTCCTCCTTCTCTGTGCTGAGAATAATAAAATCTTGAAGTTCCACAAGTGTTAACTTCATCTTGTAGCAAAAGATAATAAACATGAATTTGCCACAATGCATAATTCCCTATTTTGCTTCTTGACAGTTAAGAAAAATTTTAGAAGGATATCTGTTCTGAGATAGATGTGTTGCCTGCGTTTAAATTGTGATAATACTTAACAATTATAAATATAATTCAGTATCTGTATCCAATACTATCCAGGACTTTTACTGCTGTAATTTTTTTTTTAATGCCTCAAGGAATCCTTGTGATTTTATCAGCCCCGGAAATATATTGCCGAAGTATTCAGACAATATCAAAACTGTGCTAAAATGACATTACATTCATCTTATGCAAAAATTTGTTTTTTGTTTGTTTGTTTTTAAAGCTTTTTTACTACTCCAGTGATATAGCGAAAATGAGTATGTATATAAAAACACTGAAAGTCTAAAAAAAAATGCAAATAAATATAAACTCAAATGGTGTGGCGAGAGCAGTCCTTCAGACACAATGTCTCTCATTCATTATATATTGGCTATCTTGTATTTGTGGCCTTTTGGTGTTCCCGGACATAACTCGCTATAACATGTATTCCCTCACACAACTACCACACAATTCTTGGACACCAGCAGGGTTATGGGAATTGCACCCAATTCTGACTCTCTCTAACCAGAGATAGCAAGAGATTCCACAGGTTAAAAGTTCAGTCTTAAAACACTACCTGCCCCTCCCCCCCCTGCAGAGGGCAGTCCAAAGCCCCAGGTTGTTCCCTGGGCTCCTGACTGACTGGCTACAAATTGGAGGTTCCAGTGACCTCCTTGTTAGGTTCAATTAACTTGCTAGGGCAACTCAGAGAACTCAGGGAAACACTTCATTTATATTTACCAGTTTATTAAAGGGTATGATAAAGAATACAAACCAAGAACCAGATGAAGAGACATATAGGGCAAAGTCCGGATAAAGGAGCTTCTATCTTTTTGGATCTTGAGGCCCAGCTGGGTGGCACATGGAAAAGTCTGATTTTCCAAGTGTGGAAGCTCTCCAAAAGCAAAATAAATAAATAAATAATAAATAAGTAAAAAACAAAAACCAAGCAAAAAGGACAAAAAGGTGTCCTCTTAAGTTTTTATGGAGGCTTCATTACATAGTCATGACTGACAAAGTGATTGGCCAATGGCTGATTGAACTTCTAGCCACTCTCCCCTCCCTAGAGGTTGGGGTGCAACTCAAAGTTGCAACCCTTTAATCACTGGGTTGGTCCACTTAACAAGTAGCCCCCACCCTTGGGTGAGGTATGAAAGTCACCTTCATTAATAACAAGACACCTATTTCATCTTTATGGCTCTGAAATGTTTTCAGGAACTGTGGATAAAAAAGAAATATACCTGAGAAATATATTTTGGTTATCTGAATGACTAAATATATTTCTTATAAATCATTATTGTACTGGCCATTTATGCAAAGCTACATGCTGCATCATCTCCCAAAAAATCAATTTGAATATAAGTCTAGCTCATTGTATATTGGCATAAAAAGTAGACACCAAAAGATTAATTTCCTAGTCATTTCATTCTCTTGACTATTTCAGTTGCAATTATTCTTTACTCTTCTACCTCTTAATCACAATTATTAAGGACTATTTCATTTACTAAACAAGCGGTATCTCTATTCCAATTCATCTTTCATATCGACGGTATTTTTAACATAAAAGAATGTTGACACAAAGAAGAGTACATAGGCTATTTTTCACAATATCTGTTTTAACAGAGCATATCAGGCAATTTAGACACATAGTGAGGAGAGAGAGAATTTTAATAAATTTTATTTTCATGCTTTCATGCTTCTGGCAATTGTTATGAAAAGATTAAGGATGTGGGATCGAGTCCCACATCAGGCTCCCTGCTCAGCGGGGGGTCTGCTTCTCCCTCTGACCCTCTTCCCTCTCGTGCTCTCTGTCTCTCATTCTCTCTCTCAAATAAATAAATAAAATCTTTTTTAAAAAAAATTTATTTTTGCTTTTGTCTGGATATTAAAATTTTAGTGATTTCTTTACATTCATCTTGTATTTTAAAACAATTTTTATAATTAACATGTAACTTAAAAAAATAATAATTCCTCTTAAAATTTTATTCTGACATTTCTCCGATACATCAAGACCCTACAGGGATAGCTTCTGAATGTTGCAACAGTAGCAGTGGGAAATTTCAAATAGTAATTTTCTTCATGGAAGAACTCATAAAACTTCTTACTCTTCAGTTAAATGCAAAGAGAAAGTACATTTAAGCATAGGTGATGGGGATTAAGGAGTGCACTTGTCGTGATGAGCACCAGGTGATGTATGGAATTGTTGAATCACTATATTGTACACCTGAAACTAACATAACACTGTATGTTTACTAACTGGAATTTGAATAAAAACTTAAAAAAAAAAGAATTGTAGTGTATACTTGGGTGAATGACAAACAGCACTATTCCAGATGAAACTGGAATATATTCCAGCTATTGTAGCCATTTACAGACATAATATTTTATGAATCTGTAAGTAACACCTAACGTTAAGTTTTAAGACTTACACTACAATGAATATCTATGTAAGAGTGATTGGAAATCCATCTGTAAAAGATTCTGGGATACTATAAAAACAGATTTATATTCTGTATTTCTTGGCAAGCAGGGTAAGTTCAGGCAAGAACATGCAGGAGGCTGCTGATCTTCCCTCAACCCAATTTTCCTTTATACTCAGTCATTCACACTGCCTCCCATATATTCATAGACTTTTCCATTGAATGACAAAAATCTTCATTTTATATATCACATCCAAGTATGCATTCATAATGTGGCCAAAGAAGACAGTATTGTGATATATTGTAGAACTATGAATTTAAAAGTCATGGTGTCTTTACAAATATTTTCACAATGTTAGGTTGTAGGATGATAAATACCATTTCTTCACCACAAGTAACCTACGTAATAGTCTGGTGAATTCTCCCAAGAAGAAAATTAATGGCAGAGAATTCACTAACACATGTCCCAGATTGCACATTATAGAAAGGACCATTCTATGAAGTGGAGAGAGCCATGCTCCTCTTCATTCCCATGAGCTGCCTTCCTAAGTTATCTCTTGCCTACCCCTTCCTTCAGCCTATATAAGACCCAGGGAAAGGTCACCTACTTTCAAAAAAATGTGATATATATCATTATCTCTCAGTAACATTTCTCTAAAATAATATTTCTGTGCTCTTTCAATTTTTCAAAAGGTGAAAAAACATAGCCAAAAGTATGCTTTGTTTTATCTGAAAATTTCACACTTCTAAATTTCATGCTAATAACAGTAGTAGAAATAGCAAAGGGCTTAGAAATGGTAGAGCAATTCTAACTCTAGTTCTGAAAACTTCCATTCCCATGATTATGCAGTTCCAAATCAGTATTACAGTTAAAATGCTATTGCATTTTTCATGAATATAATCATTTATGGAAATTAGAAGAATCTAAATCAACAGATCTTATGACATGTCCAGATAAATGAAATGTTCTGTAATATATCCTAAGAGTAGCTACACTATAACTTATAAAACAATGACCAAATGTGTAAGGGAAAGAGCATAAAGGAAGAAGAGGAGGAAGAAGAGGGAGTGTACTGGCTTAATCTTTTCATAACAATTGCCAGAAGCATGAACTCATCGGCACATGAGAAATCTCCTCCCTAATTGCTACATTTATGCTCAGGAATTATGACAGTCGGAATCTGATAGTTTCATTGACTTTACAAATAGGCCTGACAATAATATACACTTAATCAACTTGATGATTAAAGTTGGGCAGTGTAGAGTAACAGAAAGATCACTGACTTCGGTCGGAGAGCCCTGCATTCAAAACCCAGCTCTCTGTTTACTTTAGATCATTAAATTTTCTGAATCTCAATCTCACCCTCCATAAAATATGAATAATAAGGATTTCTCTGTTGTCTGTTTTAAAATAATATTTGTGGAATGCTTATCCCTATGCTTAGTACAAAGAAAGCAAGAATCCAATACTACCATTGCTGTTGTCTGGTTACTATGCACTTGACTCTCATTATTCATGGTAGTTACGCTCTATAAAGTCACTGTAAGCATTGCATTAGTAAGTACTGATTATTGCTCCAGGGAGCAATATGGGGATAGATTTCTGTGAGCTCCAGTCATACTTTTGTCAACGAAAATGCCATTTGCATTATATAGGTTCATTTGCCAGCATCCTTATAAAATAAGCCTGTCTCATCGATGTTGAAAAAATTCTCTTTCACATATACCTTTTCCTATATGACACTTAGCAGGGATAGTCTACCTTCACTTTTAAGGGATTCCATATTTGCAAATTTTCCTACTAAAATTTATTCATAACTCCCAAATCAATAATCTCAGGATATTTGTGATCATTTGAGGACATAGTGAGTGGTAAAACTTGAGTTACCCAATGTGCATGTTCTCAGCCGAGGTGGAACGAGGTAACACTCTCCCTTCTTGTTTCAGCTCTTAAACTGTAAATAAATGTCCTTTTTGCTATCTATTTAGTGGGGTTTTTTGCATTTTTATGCTTTTTGTTAGTGATTTTGCTATTTACAATGGCCCCTAAGCATAGTGCTGAAGTACTCTCCAGTGACAAGACAATGTGCCCTATGGAGAAAATGCATGTGTTAGAGTTTCCTTTTGATTGCCTGAGTCTGGCTGCTCTAGGTGTGTACTTCATATGCTTCTCTCAGAAACCTGGGAGAACTCATACAGCTTCATTCTGGTCCTGGAAATTTATAAGAAATATGGAGAATTTGAATTCATTCAGAGCTGCCAACAACACCTGAGGTAAATGCTATTTCCTCCATTTGGCAGCCAAAGAAAAATAAGAATTTGAACTGATATTCATCTCACTTTCTGTAAAAATTATTTTCCATCTATGAAGTGAAAAAAATACATAAATGACTGTGTTTCATGAAGTTTGCCTACAACCAGCCAAGACTTCAAATATTTGATGTTTCAGCTTATAAGAGACTGTGGTTATGTAACCACCTCATTCAACTTCCTGTCCCAAACAAGACTTTGTTTCTATATCTTCATGATAATTCTCTTTGTTACTTGAACATCGGTATTTAGGAAATATTCTTTCTTTAAAAGGAAGCCCATTCCATTTTTAAATTCCTTACATGTTTATAAAGCCAATTTAAGAGTTAGCTGAAACATTTTAATGCCAACTATTGATCTCAATTTAATTTTTACAAAGAAAATACAACCTGGTTCTTTTTTTACCTTTCATATGGTAGAAGCTTCCAAATGCTTTCCTACTTTATTCTCATACTGTACCAATTACTAAAAATAAATATGGAACAGAATTTAATGACTTTGATAAATTTAACAAATATAGTTGTGGAAAATCTTAATTATTGTAACTACCACTGGGTCTGTATTATATATTAGGTTTCAGTAATGAGTTATCTTGCTAGTGGAAACAATTTCAACATGATTATTTTCATTTTTTCATATAAAAATCAACCTATAATACAAGATTAATGCATGAATTAAAATTTGAGTCTACAAAGGATTGTAAAAATAGTTGACCACATAATAACTTGAAAACAAGTAAAAGAAAGGAAGGAAGGGAAAGGAAAGGAAAGGAAAAGAAAAAAAAAAGGAAAGGAAAGGGAGGGAAGGAAAAAAAGGAAGGCAGAAAGGGAAGAGGGAGGGAAGTAAGAAGGGAATGTGAGGGAGGGAGAAAGGGAAGGAGGAAGGGAGGTACCAAAAAGGTATATTTCAGGGTGCCTGGGTGGCTCAGTTGGTTAAGTGTCTGCCTTCAGCTCAGGTCATGACCTCAGGGTCCTGGGATCAAGTCCGACATCAGGCTCCCTGCTCAGCTTCTCTTCTCCCTCTGCCTGCCGCTCCCCCTGCTTGTTCTCTCTCTCTCTCTCTTTCTCTCTGTCAAATAAATAAATAAAATCTTTAAAAAGAGGTATATTTCAAAGTAAGAAAATTATGCAACATATTTTATAAGGGTTCATAGTCATAAGATATAAAGACTTTAATACATAAGTACTTCTTCCATGCCAATAAAAAGATAGAAAAATGGTCAAAGGATACGTGGTGAACAGCCTCTATGATGGCTCCCAATGATCCCATCTTCTGTTATTCATGCCTTTGTGCAATCATCTCCCCTTGAGTATAGACTGTGCGTAATGATGCCTTCCTAATAAATAAAATATAGCAAAAGTGATGGATGTCGCTTCCAAGATAGATTAGAAAGACAGTGGCTTCCACCTTGGGCATTTTCACCTTCTAACTCACTCTTGAGGGAGCCAGCTACCACATTGTGAGGCAACTGTGGGGATGCATGCCTGGGAAGGAGCTGAGGCTGAGTAACATCCGCACAAGTGAGCTGGGAGCAAATCTCGCTAAGTCTTCAGATTACTCTTCATGAAAACTTGACCTCAATCTCATGAGACCCCTTGAACTGAAGCACCCATATAAACCGTACCTAGAATGTCAATCCATAGCAACTCTAAGATAATAAAACTTTGTTTTTTAAATGCTAAATTTGGGACTAATTGATTACACAGCAGTAGATAACTAATATAGGATATAAAGAGGTGATTTACCAAAATATATATATATATATAAAACTCATCAACAATCTATGAGCACACGTTCAACATCATTAGGAATTTAATAAAAACAAATGAAACCATCAATAACCAGGTTTATACCTCAAGTTGAAGAGGTAAAAGAATTGAAAAATTTTTATTTAATGGGTTCCTAAAAAAAAATAGTGAACATTTATGTTTATGTGTATGTTTCTGTGTGTGTGTTCTAACGATGTAAGAATGGAAAATCCTTTTTTACTCAATTTCTAAAAGGAAGAAGACCATGTGCACATGTGTATGTGGGTGTTTACTTGTGTTGGGGATTGAGTATGTTGTAATAGCAATGTACTCTGTCTCGTAAAGAATAACATAACTATTTCAAGATTTACTCACTATACCATATGTTACTTTGGGTTCTATCTTTTCTCTGTGGTAGCCTGGAATGAAAAGTCCTGGGCTCATGCTTCACTCTTCAGCTTTACAAACTTATGTACAAGAATTTTTCTGAGCCTTAGTTCCTTTTCATGTGACGTTAGCCCAGTACCCACAATTTTCTGCACATGGTCATAAAAATGATTAACATAATGTATGTGAAAATATACTCTAAAGTGGAAAATTATATGTACATAAAAGATGTTATTATCTTGTAAATTTTCAACCTCCAGATTACTGGTAGCTCTAGGAAAAAACCACAATCAGTGAAGGTAAGCAATTTGGTTTTATTCTCCATTGAGTTCTAACATTAGTCAGTTAGTGTTCCCGAGTGATTCTCATTTTGAGTGAGCAAAGAACCCTACAATTCATTAAAACTTAAAAGCACATGCCCACAGAATCTTTTTTTTTTTAAAGATTTTATTTATTTATTTGACAGAGAGAGAGAGAGCACAAGTAGGCAGAGAGGCAGGCAGAGGGAGAGGGAGAAACAGACTCCCCACTGAGCAGGGAGCCCGACACGGGGCTCGATCCCGGGACCCTGGGATCATGACCTGAGCCAAAGGCAGCCACGTAACTGAATGAGCCACCCAGGCGCCCCTCATGCCCACAGAATCTTATTCCCACACAATAAACCTCATCTTTTATGAGTGGTCCCAGAGACAAATATACTTATTTCAGTAAGTTACAAATTTAAAGGAGAGTCACATATAGCTGCATATTTTATCTTCACCACAATCCTGGTAAAGGCAAAGATCACTGTTTTTATTTGGCAAGTGAAATAGTAAGGAGATTAAGGGGGTTGCGCCATGTCAGATTCCCATAAAATAGAACTCAAAAATTATGAATTCTAGGGTAGTGTTCTTTGCTGTGTTTTTCATAATAGTGCTTGTAATTATGAATAATAGGAAGCAACTCTATGTCCCAGAATAAGGGATTGAGTAAATAAGTTATAGTACATAGTAAGATAAAATAGTGTATCGCCATCCAAAATGATAATAAAGAATGACTCAGCTAATTGCTGGTTAGGTACACTCATGAGCATTTTATGATAATTGTGAATATCCCTCTAGGAAACTACCTGCAGATCAAAAGCAATATGAAAACTAGAAAAGGCTACTGTAACATTTTCATTTTATTTTTTTCCATTTTTTTTATTCCCCACCCTTATTAGAATAACTTTAATATTTACACCCATAAGTTTCCAAATTAGATGTTTTCCCAAAAATGCCTATTCTTGGCTGACTTTAAATTTTATGTAAACCATCTATCTCTTCCACCTGTGCTTTGGCATTTAGAGAAAAAATGCTTTGCACAAGAATCCTTGCAGGAAATATTTCTCCAAGACAGCACAGTTCCCAGCAAAATGATCTGAAATTAGTCTTCTGAGAAAATGTATATGAAAGGATAATGTGAGAGGAGAAATGTTCTTTTTATGGTTAATCAAGTTGTTTCAATAGCTGAAATCAATGCAGATTTCATTGAAGAAATCTAAAATCTTGTTCTTAAACACCTATTATTTGATTCTAACACAGATTGTTCTTAATGGGTCCATATTTTCCCGAGAAAGGTGATTCTATTCACAGCTAGATATATTTCCGAATATGTCTAATTAGGAGTTAACTCCTGTTCTTGGCACCTTTGTCATCCCTTTCCACACTAAGCGGGCATGGCCCCACCCAAAAATTCACCATTGACAGTATAAATAGCTGTTCACATTAATATAGGGTTGACTGCTACAATAGATCTCTAGATCAAAATAATGTGGGGATTTGGGTGTGTGGGGAGGGGTTCTGTCTGTACTCTATATTTAAGACATTCATTTCATTACATCTCAGTGGCTTTTAAAACATCTTGGCGGTCACCTGGGTGACTCAGTTGGTTAAAGCGACTGCCTTCGGCTCAGGTCACGATCCTGGAGTCCCAGGATTGAGTTCCACATCCGGCTCCCTGCTCAGCGGGGAGTTTGCTTCTCCCTCTGACCCTCCCCCCTCTCATGTGTTCTCTCTCTCTCTCTCTCATTTTCCCTCTCTCAAATAAATAAATAAAATCTTTAAAAAAAATAAAAAATAAATAAATAAAACATCTTGGGATGGTGATAAGCATGAGAAGGAGGAAGCAAGAGTAGACAGCTTCACATGTCCTTGAGATAGATATTACTTGATTTTGCAGCTCACACAATAACTGATAGCAGAGAACACTCTAGTTTTTGAATTAAAATAAGGAAAATGAAGCAAGTCCTTTTAAAAACTAAATATAAACTGTTCACCCAATTAAGAAAGTGCATTCACTTGCAGTTCCCAATGTGGTAAGGGACAGATAATTGCAGCTGTCTATGTCAACTTTGTAAAGAGCTTTCTAAAATCATTAAGCATTCAGAAATTTTATTCAGCCTGCAAAAATTCCCTTAACTGCACTCACACTTATTAAAACCACTCCCTGACCATTTTCACCCACTCTTAGAGCCCTCCATATCATTAAGTTAAGGCCTGGCAACCATTTTCCTGCAACAGATAATGATATTTTTCTCACCAACATAAATTTTCATGAAAATCAAAATGAAGGACACTAGAAATCTGTCTCAGAGAATGTTAAATTTCCCTCAGGACTGTATCAAGATGGTATTAAAATAGCCATCTTTTTTAATATTTTCCCTTTTGTCCTACATAGGCCATGTAACTGATTTTATACAGATTTCCACGGAAATGATCATTTGCTGTGGTGTCACCTCGATAGAGCGCGCATTTAATATCGATTTCTATTTTACTTCTGTCTTACCTTGTCCGTGCCTGAGTCTAAAGTTTCTTTTTTACAGCCAGGCCACACAGAGAACATACTAGGAAGAAGTCATAAATAACTGAAGAAACAAATAGCTTCATGCACTGCCTGATGGAACTCTTCCAATCCACCCCGACATCCCCTGCCTACTAGAGAGTTCCTGTGTGGTTCCCTTTGCCAGTAGGGGTCGGCAGCTCTTTATTTTGTACTTGTTATGTTGCGGGGGGGCAGGGGGAGAGGGGCTTCCCATCATGGGAGTTTCATGTATTTTCTCCCTCTGGCAATACTCCTATATCCAAGCTAACAAACATCTCTTGTTAAAATCAAAAGCTGCAGACTTCAATTCGATGCCAGTTGTTATTCTGAAAGACCTTTCCCTTCTAATACTGGTATCCTCATTTGTATTTCCCACATCAGTTTGGTCATTCAACTGAGCCAGAAAACACTGGAACTCCTCTTACTGCAAATTATAAACTTTAAAAACAACCAGGACACATCCCAGTGGCCTCAAAACTGCCCCGGGTTCAGTTGCCACTGTGTACAATTTTATTGTCCAACATCCATTGCCAAGCAGACTCCTGCGGGGCCTTGCCTGGGTCCTCTGGGCATCCGTGTGAGCAGTGACATTCAAAATTTACACTCTGTCCTGCTCAGCATTGGCCATTACTGGAAACTCTGTTTTCAAACCAGACAAGGCAGTACACTAGAATAATGAGACATTTTCTCCTACTTCTGAACTGGAAATGAAATCTGGAAGGCACATTTTTCTCATTTTCCAGTGAGATTTTTAAAGCAGGCCATTTCTAAGACTCCTTAGTAATTCATTTAATCAGAGGCAAAACCCCAACAACAGAGTCAAACTTCCAGCAGGTGCTACCCAGAAATGGGGTCGCAGAGCCTTCCAGCGCATCGGCGTGTGTCATATCTGAAATGATGATGGGGACAGTGCTCGGAGTGGTGGTGGGGACTGAAGTGCGTCTTGATCTTGTTTTCTGGAGACAGTGGTTAGGTAAAGAGAGCAGCTCTGTTAAACATATGGTCAAGTTTCCCCCATCGAGGCCTCCCAGAAGGAAAGGACTCCTTCTACTGCTTTCTCTCTGTGAGACAGTCTACCTCAACGAGAAAGGTTTCATTAGTCACTTTCCATGGTAGTGGTGCAGCATCTTACAACATAACTTGTAGACTTCATACCCTACAGAAAGCTCAGGCTGAGCCAGATGCGCATGAAAAGTGGCTGGTGTGTTTTAAAGATGAGAAGCCAAAAGTCTTCTGATATCCTTGTGGGAAAATCCCATTGCCTAAATTCCCTTTGAAATGCAGTTCAATTTGACAGATCCATAGTTACACTGCAGCATAGTGAAGAGTCCAAAGATTAAAAAAAAAAAAAAATTCTCACCTCCACTCCCCAAAATGCAAACCTTCATTTTGAAGAGTACCTGTTGCTTGCCTGGACATCAGCAAAAATTCATTTCTCAGCCTGATTTTATCTTCACTGGAGTCCATTGCAATTGTTATAGAAGAATGGTGGTGTTCACCACCACTAGTGGGGCCAAGAAGAGCTCAGAAATTGCTCTTTAAAGTGTGCTGAGGGCCAGTTTCAGTCATTTGGGCTCTGGACCAAGTACAGATTTGCAGGGGAACCTAACCTGCTCCCACACGACTAGAAACCACCCAAGCGATGTCTCCAACCTGCGGGCTAGATGTCACATGGCAAGGTTATCAGCGGTCTTGTTCCTTAGAGACCAGCTGTTGAGTGGGCTATTTCTGGTAGCAGCCCGGAACAGGGGGCAGGCAGTGCCAGAGATGATTAAAGAAAGGAAATGCCAAGTGAAGCCACACACAACAGCTGGAAAACGTGCGAAAGGCCTTTAGACCTGGTACACAAGTGTTTTGATAAGTGCTTTAATAAAAGCTCATGGCCAAGCTTGGAACCTTAAAAGGAATAGAGGAATAAAAGACCAGGGGAACTGTGCAACCAACCTCCCTTTCAAGAATTATGTCAGAGAAGCCCATGAAGAAGTAGAAGATATTTGAAGAGAAAGGTTTTTTGGTTTTTTGGTTTTGTTGGTTTGTTTGTTTTTCCTGTTTCAAGTCCTCTTGCAGCTTTAAACTTAATGTTCTCACGTTGCTTTGGAGAACCGAACTGTCTCACATCAGCCAAGGGAAGGCGGTTGCATTTACTGTAGAAGCAGCAGATATCGCAGAACCCCAGACGAGGAAGCTGATGAAGGGTCACAGGGCACACATGCACACACAATGGAAGGAGGACTGCATCGGGGCCTCAGCCAGAGAGGGCACGAGCTGACAGTGAAGTCAGAATACAAATGCATCTCTGTCTCTCAGCTTGTGAATGGGATCCCTGCAGGAACAAGAGGGAAGGGAAAAAGAAGTATCTTAAAATACTTTAACAGAGCTTTGGCTCACTTTTAAATTAATTATTTATTCATTTAATTTTACTTCTTGCTAAAAAAAAATGTTCTCAACACTTTCCAAGGATGAGATGCTTTTTCAGCTTTTTGTTGCCACCTGACTGTGCCTTCAGTCTCACTTTAATGGGCTGGCGGACCATACTGATTGTCGACTCAGAACACCAACGGTAGCCAAAGGTAAACACCTCAGGACACCTGATGTTCACAGTGGGGTTGGATGTAATCTGGTTTTCCAACCCGTGAGGTGCAAACATTTGAAGTCTGTAAGGAAAATCTCCTTCTAGTTGAATGGTTTAACATCCTGTCACAGGAATCTTAAGTGCCGTTTCTATGTCTGGAAGCTTCTCCCTGCTCTGCACTCTCCCTCACAAATCTAATACTTCTTCAGTAGAAAGTGTTATGTGAAACCTTATCCAACTTATCAGACCTCATTGGTTGACAGTCAATTTGGAGCCCACAGTACTTGGTAGCTGAGGTATGACTAAGGCCTCTACAGTTTTGATTTCTAGATCAAGTGACTGACCCTGCTTGGCAGCAGTTTGCAGAGCTGCCTGAGCCAGGCAGAAGAGAAGGAACAGAAATCTTCTCAACCAGAAAAGATTACCGTCGTGTGACTAGTCAAGGGAAGGGAAACTAAGGATGGGATCTGAGATTCAGGTGACATCCTCAGAAGACACGGCACCATGCTCAGAGTACAAATGCTGGAGGTAGCTTTGTCTTTTTGTTTGTTTGTTTGTTTGTTTTGTTTGTTTGTTTGTTTTGTAATAAGCCAGGGTATGGTCGATTCATGTGCTGAGAGTGTCTTTTAGTCACATTTCAGAAGTCCTCTTTGGTAAATTTTGTTCATAAACACAACATTTGGGACTTTCAGATATAGAAGTATCACCTACTTGGGGCACCTGGGTGGCTCAGTCCGTTAGGCGTCTGTCTTCAGCTCAGGTCACATCTCAGCATCCTGGGATCGAGCCCCGCATCAGGCTCCCTGCTCAGCGGGGAGTCTGCTTCTCCCTCCCCCTCTCCCTCTGCCCTTCTCTCTGCTCATGCGCTCGCGCTCTCTCACATGCTCTCTCTCATAAATAAATAAAATCTTAAAGAAAAAGAAAAAAATATCACCTACTATAGAGTCTGAATTCTAGAAAAGTGCTGCTTCATTTTCTTCTATGTGTGTACCCATTTTTCATCAAAAAGGACAACAAGAAAAAAAAAAAAAAAAAGAAAACAAAAACCCTTAACTAACATTTACAGGGACAACTTTTTTCATCACTTTTGATAACAAGCAATTTTCAATTCCTGGAAACTAAGGAACACTACAAAGTAGCAATAAACAGAAGGACACATAGAGAGGCATCAGGCAATATATGTCTTTTCCTTTATTATGTTCCTTTTCCTCTAATAGTGGAGGCAGCACAGGTAGATGTGCAGGGCATAATCTAGCTCGTCTCCAGGAGAAAGAGTGATTTATGGGAATGGAAAATCTAGTTTCACCTTACTCTCCAGTGTGTAGAGGACTCGTTAAATACAGCTTATCTCCAGTGTTGCAGTATTCTACCTACTCATGGGAGGAAGGATCAGAACTCCGGGACATTTTGCGACGTGCATCTAAGCAGAGATATCACCCCCCTCAACTCACTACAGTTGAAAGTTCCAAGGGTGCCAGCCCATCGACACAGGTGTTACGTGCCATACCTCCTCAGAGTGAAACTGAGCCGCCTGCAGTTTAAGTTTGGGCATGCAAAACCCTCTTTGTGTTTAAAGTTAGCCTTCACCTGAAATAGCCAAATAGTCTCCAAATTCTTGCTGATTAAAAAAAAAAAAAAATTCCTGGGGTGCCTGGGTGGCTCAGTCAGTTAAGCATCTGACTCTTGATTTGGGCTCAGGTCAGGATCTCAGGGTCCTGGGATCCAGCCCCACTTCAGGCTCTGCGCTCAGCAGGGATTCTGCTTGAGATTTTCTGTCTCCCTCTGCTCTTGCCCCCGCCCCCGCTCACGTGCTCTCTCTTTCTCTCTCTCTCTCTCTCAAAATAAATAGATACACCTTTTTAAAAAAAAATTGCAATAGAATTGGAAATGTTAATGGTGTCAATCTCTCAGTTTCAGAGAGGAGGAAAGAAAAGACAGGAAGAATGTCTTGAAAGACTTGAAGGCATGAAGAATCAAAGTTCTAAGACTCTTAGAGCAAAAATATTGCTTACATATACTGATATATATTGCCCATAAAATTAGTCATGTGTTATTATACAAAATGCTGTGTTCTCTCCAAGAAGACTTTTCAGTAAGTTTGATCAAGAACATTAAATATGAAAATAAGGGAAGAAAACATCTAACATTGTTGAAAAGTAATTAAAAATATATTTCACCGTATGTTCCACTGCCATTAGTTCACTTCAGCAAAACAAATTCCTAAAGCATTTATTATGCCCCATCATTTTTTAAAGAGGCATAATGTTCACATATGGCACTAAAGCCGTGCAGATAAAATGAATCAGCTCTGAAATGAATCGGAGGAAATTCATTTGTCTGAATTTAATAGATTATATGTAATGAGTTAATGTACATATCCTTTTCTTTTTTATGATGAAATTGCTGGAAAGGATCACCTCTTCACAGGGACCACTCCGACTATATTAGTGAAAGGTCGTTTGGAAGGCAGCACAATGTGTATTTACTCCTTTAATTATGTGCAACGTGGAAGTATCCCATTTCGTTAGAAATTGCAAATCAAACACATAGTTTTCATTTAAGACCCTGTATAGCACCTCTGAAGAGATGTTTATTTTAGGAATTTACCCAACATGATTTTGGAATTCATGGAGATTATCCAAAAGAAGCATTTTCTTTAGGCGACAATGAAGCTTCGCACTGGCAGAAAGAACATCATGGGGGCGCCTGGGTGGCTCAGTCGGTTAAGCGTCTGCCTTGGGCTCAGGTCATGATCCCAGAGTCCTGGGATCGAGCCCCACATCGGGCTCCCTGCTCAGCGAAGAGTCTGCTTCTGCCTCTTCCTGTTGCTCCCCCTGCTTGTGCTCTCTCTCTCTCAAATAAATGAATAAAATCTTAAAAAAAAAGAAAGAACATCATGTTTGCCAAGTGAAACAACAAAAGAAAATATGAAATGAGTAGCTGTTTCAAAAATATTAACATAATTCAAAACCTTCTGGATAGAAATAACATCCCCCATATCATAAGGACCAATACGTCATAATGAAAGGAGAGAGACTGTGCCCTACCCCTGGATGGTGCTTCAGCTTTCATCCTACTGACACCCTACCCAGCTCTTGTCCAACTTGCCTTCTGGTCTTAAGATGGACTCCTGGGACTTTAAATGCCAAAACGACGGAGTCCAAATTCCGATCCTGCGTGTATTCTGGCCATGTATTAAGCAGTCAGGTCAACAGACATGACACAGAAGGGAGAAAGTTTCTTGTAAAAATGTGGGTAGAGTAACCACTTATCTCAAGGAACACATCCAAATAAACAATTAGAAATGTAAAAATAATCATTAGTAAATTAGTAAAATCCTCATACACATTAATGCCATTTTGGACAGGAAATTCTGAAGTTTACAATCAGTTTGATTTTATCCTGTATGGGCTCAAATTTTTTCTTATAAATTGAAGAAGTTAAAAAATATTATCTCTATCTTTTTTGTTAAGAGTTTGCATTCCTTATGTTGTACCTTTTATTACCATGACTTACTTATTCCTTAACTAGAGGACTGTTTCTCCCCATACCCTCCACCCATTTTTCCCAACCCCCCTTCCTTCTGACAACCATCACTTTGTTCTCTGGATTTATAGGTCCGATTCTGCTTTTTGTTTATTCATTTTTTTTTAAGATTCCATTTATGAGTGGAATCATAAGCCATTTGCCTTTCTCAGTCTGATTTATTCCACTTAGCATAATATCCTCTAGGTCCAGTCATGTCAATTCAAATAGCACAATCTCATCCCTTTTTATAACTGCATAATTTTCCTGTGTGTGTGTGTGTGTGTGTGTGTGTACCATATTCTCCTTATTCATTCATCTATTGATGGGCACTTAGGTTGCTTCCATAATTTGGCTCTTGTAGACAATGCTGCAATAAACATAGGGGTGCATATATCTTTTCAAGTTAGTGTTTTTGTGTTCTTTGAGTAAATACCCAATAGTGGAATTATTGGATCATATGGTAATTCTATTTTTAATTTTTTTAGGAAGCTCCATACTGTTTTTCCACAGTGGCTGTAACAATTTACATTCCCACCAGCAGTGCACAAGGGTTCCTTTTTCTCCACATTCTCACCAACACTAGTTGTTTCTTATCTTTTTGATTTCAGCCATTCTGACAGGTGTGAGGTGATACTGTGGTTTTGATTTGCATTTCCCTGATGATTAGTGCTATTAAGCATTTTTTCATGTGTCTGCTGGCCATCTGTATGTCTTCTTTGGAAAAATGTATACTCCGGTCCTCTGCCCATTTTTTAATTGAATTGTTTGTTTTTTGATGTTGAGCTGTATAAGTTCTTTATATATTTTGAATATTAACCTCTTATCAGATATATCTTTGCAAATATCTTCCCTCATTCAGTAGGTTGTCTTTTTGTTTTATTGATGGTTTAAAGGAAAGGGCTTTTGAGAAATAAGTAAAAAGATGAAAAAATTGACATAAATTTGTCAGTCTTCTTTTACATTTAGAAAAAAGAAAGAAAACATAAGCATAAATGATGTTGTCCAAAATTACTAGTGTACAACCCAGAGAACCTGGACAAGGATTAGCCCCAGAAGGGAGATGTGAGAGATAAGAATTGGATAAAAGAAATAAAGTCCAAAATAGAGTAATCATTATGAGTGTCTGTTTTGCATATTACTGTTAATAATAGTGCCTTTAATTTTGATATTCATGTTGATGAATTTCTAACAAAATAGCTAAGAAAAATCAGTCTGCTCAAATATTATTTTTTCACATTTCCCTATTATTTGCTGTCATAGACTAAATTATGTTCCCTCCAAAATTCAGGTATTGCAGTCCTAACCTGCAACATGACTGTATTTGAAAATAGAGCCTTTAAGGAGGCCATTAAGTTCAATGAAATCATAAAGGCAGGTCCTAATCTGATAAGAGTCATGCCCTTATAAGAAAAAGAGATATCAAAGCACTCTCTCTCTCCTACCACAAGTATGCACAGGAAAAAGGCCACGTGAGGATACAACAGAAGGTTGTCCTCTGCAAGCTGAGGAGAGACCTCACCAGAAGTCAACCCTATGGGTGCCCTGATCTGAGACCTCCAGCTTCCAGAGCTGTGGGAAAATACATTTCGATTGTGCACTATGCATGGTCTATGGCATATACAACAGGACACATATTGTATGCTAGCTCTTATATGAAATATCTAAAATGGTCAAATTCATTGAGATAAAGATTTGAGATTATCAGGGGCTGAGGGGGCGGCAGCTAGGGGGTAAGAACTTAAAGGTCCCAGAGTTTCTGTGTGGGCTGATGAAGAGGCTTTAAATATACTGGGGATGGTTGCACAGCATTATGATCGTAATTAATGCCACTCAGTTCTACACTTAAGAATGATTTCTACAGTAAATTTTGTTACATATGTATTTTACCACAATTCAAAAATAAATAAAAACCAATGTAAAAATGCTCAATGTTTCATCTTTCCACCTGCTTTTTTCCTCAAAACATTCTTACAATAAGCTCATCATTAGAAACTGTATTTTAGGGGCGCCTGGGTGGCTCAGTTGGTTAAGCATCTGCCTTGGGCTCAGGTCATGATCCCGGGGTCCTGAGATCCGCCCCATGGCCCCACACTGGGCTCCCTGCTCAGCGGGAAGTCTGTTTCTCCCTCTCTCTCTACCCTTCCCCCTGCTTGTGCTCTCTCTCTCAAATAAATAAATACAATCTTTAAAAAAAAGAAACTGTATTTTAACGAGTAATGTCAATGAAATGTAATATTCCATAGCTCCAAAAGTATTTATTTTCTATTTCTTTTCTATGGCAGATGAAAAGTCATTTTTATATGTGCATTATGACACCCACCACAACTTATGAAGTAATGAAATTTTGCAATGCAATATAAGAAAAATCAGTAGTCCAAGAAACACTTGCATATTTGGCCAGTGCATTCCCACATTTTAGCAAATGGAAATACAGATCAGAGAAAGGCCTCTCTGGTGCATCTATTACTTTGGAGTTAGAATTATATGTATATTTCTATGATTACATTTATTTTATTGTACACTTTTATACATGAGTGATACCTACCTGCATTTGCATTGTAGAAAACTGGAACATTAAACAAAGCAAATACCCTCACCCCTCCAACCACACTCTGCAAAGCCATTTCTCAAAGGAAATCACTATTATCAGTTTGTTGTTTACTCTTCTATACTTGGGGGTTTTATTCTTATATTATGTTTATTTGAGTAATTCCAAGGAAAGCTATGAAAACAAAAACAGAAGAACCTATTATATTTTGAAGGCCTGCTACAGATATTCAACATTTTATATACAATATCTTATTTAATACAGCAAAACTTCAAGGTGTAGATTGTTATTCCCATTTTAAATATGTAAAGACTGAGAGGGAGATCAAGTATATTTTCTATGGCCACACAGATAGTAACAGAAGCCAATCTTTCTGATTCTAAACCCAATCCTTGTTGAATTGCCCCATGATAATCTGACGGACCCAAGCAGCTCATTGCTAAGAGCCTATTCTGCTATATTAAGAACAAAACTGAAAATGAAAGGTGGATAGGACAAAGAATGTTTTATTCCACTCACACAGTAGTTTCAAATCTAGAAATGCCTTTTAAGGCATTTGCTTTTTTTTTTTTTTTTTGACCAATTTTTGTTGGGCATAGTTTTCTGCAACATTAACAGTGGTGACTATATAGTAGACATTGTCTATAAATTTCACTTCTTCATCAATCTACTGTGATAAAATGAAATAAGATAGAGAGGATATATATGGATAGGGGGAATCTGTTCCAACTATTTTATAATTTGCAATAGACAAAAGAAAATATAGAGGGACTTTCCACTTGACCAGAGGTGGCTAAAGAATTTAATCATGCTCATTTAACTGAGACGATGTTATCTTAGCTAGTCAATGAGAAAATACAAAAGGCTTGAGCCAAATTGATTACACCGTGATTCCCCAGATCTACACCATTCCTTCCTGCATGACCGAAGCTTCTGACCTTCGCTTTGAACGCTGGAAATGGCGATCTAGGATAGTCAGAAGAGCCAGACTTTAGCATGAAATGGAAGCAGATCCACCTTTGATTTTTAAAATGAGGTCACCACCTGGACTAGCACAGCAGGATGTTTTAGTCTTCAAAAATCTGATTCATCTACAGCAGGGTAATCTTCAATCCCCTGATTAGAGAAATTATTTGACTAAGACTTGAAACAACAGTGTTCACTCTATTCAAACAGTGCCCCCAAATGGGTACCGTTTCCCGCTGGTCTCCACTTGGCACCTCTGTGCTTCACTGTGGAGTAGTGTGTGCCCTTTTCTCTGGGAACAAGATACTCTGATGGTTAGTCGATGGTATTAGACTGTCTGGGACTGTAGCAAAGGAAAACTGTTCCCTCCTTCCTTCTCTGTTCTTTGGCTGCTCTAGTAATTAAATTCTCATAAACCAGATTCACAGGAAAACAACTAGTTTAATTTCATACATGTGAGAGCCCATAAACACTTGAGACTCAAAGTACCCCAAAGAGGCAGCTTTTATACCTTGTAAACAAGGAAGCAATACATTTGTGAAGAATTGACAAGACAAAGGGGATGGGTTCGGGGTAGCAGATTAGTAAAGAAGCAACAAGATTTGTTTATTTCTCCGCCTGAAATTCTTTATCTTGGGAGATAAGGATGCCTTCTACTTCTGTTACCTTCTGTTACAGGTACCTTCTGTACCTTTCACATGGAAGATTTATTTCCTGCTTTCAAGGGGTCAAAGGAGGTCAGAGTATCCTTGCACAGGCTGCTTCTTAGCTAATTCTAATTCAAAATAATCAGTATTGCAAGGTTTCATATTTTGGGGTGGCATCTTCTGCTGCCCTTCAGTATCTTGCATAGTGACAAATGCTTGGAGGGCACCATGCACTTCCGGAAAGACCACACTAGCAAGATTCAGTTAATCTATTTACCAGAGTGAATTTATTTGAATTTCAGATTTGACCTTGCCCTGGAGGTTAGCAAGGTCAGAGTTCCTTTGTATTTAGAGTGCTCAATTAATTTGTTTTAAATAAAAGGGTACAATTTACTAAGAAGAAAATGAAAATCCAATCTACAGAATTCACTAGAACTTTAGGCATTTCCTTGTGCTTTATTTTTTTGAGGCTTGTCATCATTTTCAATAGCTTAAAAACAGTATCTCCCCCAAACTCAATATTCTCTGAATAGAGAATTTCTAGCTCAACTAGCCTCCAAGCCCGTGAGATGGCAGATGTGACTAAGAAGGAATCAGACTTGTTTTTCAAAAATGTCTTTGTTCAGAAGAAATCATACATTTCCTCTGCATACCTGATCCTAGCCTGGAATGCTGATAGAATTGGAAGACATAGGATGTACCCATCAATCACTTAATTATTATTAAGTTACAGAGACATCTCTTTGGGGGAAAAAAATCTTATGTTTTTCTTTATCATATAATGGAAGAGAATATTAACTTTCCCCCTTTGCCTCTGGTAGCCAGGAATCACATAGCTAAATTTTTTTTTTAATTTTTTTTTTTAAAGATTTTATTTACTTATTTGACAGAGAGAGACACAGCGAGAGAGGGAACACTAGCAGGGGGAGTAGGAAAGGGAGAAGCAGGCTTCTCGCGGAGCAAGGAGCCCGATGCGGGGCTCGATCCCAGGACCCTGGGATCATGACCTGAGCTGAAGGCAGACGCTTAACGACTGAGCCACCCAGGCGCCCCTAGCTAAATTTAATACTTAACTGCAAAGACTATATTCACCTACATCATTACCTTTACCCTCTCTACTTTATATAACACTCATTTTCTTATTGTCATTCAAACGTTATTTTTGTATTTGTATTTTATGTCACTTCAAGAAATATTTTTAAGACAGATTATAAGTAAAAAAGACAGTAAATGGCCTAATATGTTATAGTTCCCCAAAGGGAAAAATCTTTGGCAATATTTAATAATCTGCATAAAACAGAAACTTTTCAAGAAATAGTAGATCATATCATCGAGGAGATTAAATAATTAATGCCTTTTTGAATAGCATATTCATGAGTGTCTGCATCTGCCTTAGAATAAGACATATTTCAAAACATTATCCCTTTCTACCCTGTCATGGACCACCCTTCAATTCTCGACATTGGGTGATTCAAACCAAAACACAGGATAATAGGTGGTGCCAGACCCAAGAACAAAACTTTGGGTATACTGGGGGGGTGGGGCACCTGGATGGCTCAGTCATTAAGCATCTGCCTTCAGCTCAGGTCATGATCCCAGGGTCCTGGCATCGAGTCCTGCGTCGGGCTCCCTGCTCAGCCAGGAGCCTGCTTCTCCCCTCCACTTCCCCGTGCTCCGCCTACTTGTGCTCTCTCTCTCTCTCTCTGTCAAATGAATAAATAAAATCTTAAAAAAAAAAAAACTTTGGGTATACTGGGAAATGATGTTTCTTAAAAGGAGGAATTTGTCTTCATGGATGACAATTATTACAAGGAAATGATAGCAATAAAGATATTTAGATCTATTTAAATCTTTGAACGGATAATTTAGGAGGGTAACTAATCCAGTACCCATCCTTTAGCTGTTATTTGAATACTGAATTTAAAAACTAAACTAAAATAAGCAAAAAATAACTATAGCCAAAAAAATATAAAAATGTGCAATATATCATTCCAATGACTAGAACAGATACACAAATAAATTTTTCCTTATTATTGAGAGTTCTTTTTTCTTAACTATAGAGTTATAGTATATTGTATTTTCCTCCGGAGATCATGGCATCATCTTCCTTCTCTTCAGTCCCCCAATTGCTTGGAAAACGGGAAGTGAGGAAAAAGCTGACCTCTGGTTTCTGCTCTTAGTGCTATATCCAGAAGTCCTCTCTTTCACTGTAATGCAAGCTCCACACAATGCAAAGAAAGCCCCCATTCACTTTAGCCCTTATTCATTGTTCCTTCCCCTAGCATCGGACACTCAGCCGCCATTCACAGTTTCATTATGTGCAAAGTCCAGACTGCTGCTTCTACCATAAGGAAGAAGAGCACATTTGAAAAAGCTTTCAGATGACAGGGCTTTATTTCCTCACACATCATTTAAAAACCTTTTAAAAAGAGCAGTCTGAGCCTCTGATGGTAATGCCTTGCCTAGCAATTAGCGGTGGAGGTGCTGAGCTTTAAAAGCCTTTTAAATTATGTTATGAAAGTCCTCCTACAATAGGCTTTCATTACCCAGGGTAAAGTCTGTGTGCCCTGCCCATTTCTGGGGCACAACTACTAAACTCTTCTCAGGGAGTTACTCCCAAAGATTGACAGCTTGAAATTCACTAGACACAAGATTTTCAGCATAACACGGTTGCAAAGTGATACCCAATTTCATATGGAAATTGCTTTTTTTCTTTTTTCTTTGAGTGGACTAACGAGCAAACTTCAAAAGTTCCTCAGATTTGACTCGCGCTTATCTGAAGTATATCCAAGGGCATCCATAAGACTTTGAACAACAACAACAAAAAAGCAGTATCTTTTTCTTTAATAATAGGCCCAAAGGGCTGGAAACCTCAGGACTTTTCCAAATGCATCCTTGGCAGAGAACGAGCTAGAACAGACTCACCTGAACTCTGCCCAGCACACGAATAGAAAGAAGATGGTACCTCACACACTCCAAGGAAGAGCAGAAGCAGCTAAAAAATGACTAAGTCTCTCTCAAGCAAAACCAGTTCTTTTCATGGGTCATTCAGGGATTTCCGGCCACACTGAAAGAGGTGCCTGAGTGGGGCTCTTAGCATCTCTTGTTTTTCCAGTGGCGTTTTCACTTGCTACTTAGAAGTAGCAAATGCTATTTAGAAGAAGTAAAGAATGTTCTCAGTAATTCAAAGTGTTAAAAGTAGATTGGAAACCGGCTTTGCAGTCTAAATGCAATGCCCTTAATTCTCTTACATTTGTTAATGACCCTGAACTTGGTTGCAAAGAGAAATACAAGGCAACCTGACTGACACTGACCCCTTCACTGAACAGTCCTGAGAAGAAATGTTAAAAAACCGGCAGCTCCAGGCTGTCGGAACCAAGGCTTTTTTTCAGGGGAATCAATCATAGAATCCAATGTCCTCATCAGGCAACACTCTTAAAATCAAACCGAAATGGTCATCATTTCCCTTTACTCAGAGAGACTTCCCTAGTGCTCCAGGTAATGCAATACCATTTCTCCTTCTGATTGGTTTAGAACTTTCCTAGGCAAAACTGATTTTCTATAGCTGCCTGCAAATTGCCGAATTTTATTTGCTTTGCTAAGTTTGAGATTTAGGATGCTGTAAGCATTCTTGTTAACTTCCAGGAAACTAATTTTGCCTTGGGGGTGAGAGTGTGTTAGAGGTCAGAAATCCTGAGGTTGTTTGTTTCTTTGTTTGGTGTGTGTGTGTGGTGGGCAGGGGGCGAGGTGGGGGGGGGGGGGGGGAGCTGTTGTTGTTGTTGTGTGCTTTTTTTTCCAGATTCATGACTGACTGCTTTGGTGAAATTAAAATTTCCTGGAATTCTCTATGTTTCAGGTTTCATTTATGATCAGATCAAAATTATTACTGTTTTTTAAAAAATTTCTACTAATATAATTTTGACAATGAGATTTATTGTTCAGTTAGAAAAACATAAGAAGGAAATACCACATCATTTTTTTTTTTTCAGGACAAGGGATAACAAACCTTATAAACTTACCCATTTTTCTTTCCTCATATCCTTTAATTTATATGCACATATAATATCTACTTTTCTCTCACTGTCTTTCGACAATTGTATGGGTAAAATAATAACAAAACAAGTTTATAATTTGAATAGAAACATTGGAAAATTGTCAGCCTTAAAAATTAAACAACAAAGGTTATTGAGCAGCAAATGATTTTATTCAGAAATAGCAGAGGGGGGCACCTGGGTGGCTCAGTTGTTAAGCGTGTGCCTTCGGCTCAGGTCACGATCCCAGGGTCCTGGGATCGAGCCCCAGGTCGGGCTCCCTGCTCAGCGGGGAGCCTGCTTCTCCCTCTCCCACTCCCCCTGCTTGTGTTCCCTCTCTCGCTGTGTCTCTCTCTGTCAAATAAATAAAATCTTTAAAAAAAAAAAAAATAGCAGAGGAATTGCAACTTGGGACATGCAAACGATGGGAAACCAAAGGCAAATCAGAAACAAAGGAGAGTGTCCTTTTTTTTTTTTTTAAGTTTTATTTATTTAAATAATCTCTACACCTAAGGTTGGGCTCGAACTCAAGAGTCCCATGCTCTTTCAACTGAGCCAGCCAGGCACCTCAAGAGCAACCTTTTAGAGAGAAAAGAAGGAAGGTGGGAGGGGTTGTTTAGAACAAAACTTCTTTGGAGAAAAATGGAGTTCAAAGCAGTGGCAGCTTCTCATAGGCTGGGAGCAGTTGAAGTAGTGGTAGCTTCTCATTGGCTGCGGGTGAAGGCAGCTTACTGTCACCCCAGCTGAGAGATCTTTCTTATTCCTGCTGACCTATGGAAGCTGCCACAGGTGGTAATGTATGAGCGTTCCCCCTTCATGGCTGCCCAACTCCATTTTGAATGAGGTTTCCTTAATTCATTTTCATAAAGTCAATCATGTACAATGATTCCCAGGAGAAATTTGCTTAATTGCTTATCTAGATGGCTTTGATTTCAGAGCATTGAATTGACCTCCCTACTGTTCTTGAAATGATTCAAATCAAAGACAGGACTTAGCCAATCCCTCCAGAGACTCAGACACTCAAGACCAAACCTACCACAGTAAACATACATCTGCCAAGGAAGATGACAGAGCAGCAACAAGAGATACTTGCCAATTCCTATGAAAGAAAATTTTTTTTTTCCTCTTCTCTTTTTCTGTTGATGGAAATGAAACAGTATTACAAGGCTTATCTCCATGACTGACAAATTGTTTCAGCAGTTCAACCTCCTATTCCTAACTGAAAGAAAGTAGATTATTGACCACTGGATCAGAAGTCAGTAGCATTGGTTTATGGCCCCACAGACAGACCCAAATTACATGTGTGGACTTAACATAAGTTACATGAATTTTGCTTTCTTCGCTTTCCTCATTTGTGAACTTGACGTAATGCTTTAATCCACTCTACTCTCAAAGCTTTTTAGGAAAAGATATTTTTCAACTATTAAAAATACAGATATGTATAAACTTTTATTACATAATTATGCAAGTGAACACATACGTTGCAGAAAACTAAAAAAATCCTTTTACAGAGTGAAGAATCAACATTTAAACATACCTATTGACGTTCTTCATGTCAAGGTTAGTCAGGTGTTAATTGAGGCCAGATATTCTTTGGTTATATGTTGGCAAGCACATAAAAACATTGAACAAAACTGGGTTCCTGTTCTTAAATTTTTAAAAATTGTGAAAATTCTTGTGAAAATTTAAGAATATTCACTTTGGCTATTTAACGGCACTATCTCTAATTAAAGAAAAATCACATGCTCTAATTATAGCATTGGAATTGGACCACAAGTATAATAAATTTCCAAAATATAATCATTATATTTTCTTAGAGGAAATAACAGTCAGGGTTGATCTTGCTTACTAGGGAAGTTTTCCCACAGCAACTAACCTGACTGAATTATTGAGATTCTGTCCTCCTCAAATTTCTTTTATTTCTTTAAGGAGATGAACATTTACCCTAAATTAACTGACATTTTTAAGATAACTCCAGCACAGTTTTTTTATAAATTATTCACAATATTGAGGATATCTTGGGGGTATTGTAGATGTTGGGATTTAATTTAACACATGCATATAGAAAAGACCCCAAAGTATGACAGTATAATAAAAGAATTACAGTTTAAAAACATAGAAGAGTTCCTAATGCTAATATCTTTGCTTACACTTCTTACGAAATTTTATTGCCTACCTTGAATTTGTCCTACAAGATAAAATGACAATCTTTCCTCGGCTCATCTGTTTCGTAGGATGTCACATTGAGATCTCCAAAACCAGTTGCTTCCTGGTAGGTGCTGCTTCAGAAGGTGCTCACTCACCATTGCAGGTGCAGAATCATGAAGCAAGATGACAGCAAATGTGATGCACAAGGAGAGGGCGTTTTAAATTACTTCATCCTCAGAGGTAAGAGAGGGCGATGAAAACCGGACACCAATAATCAGGTGGAGCACAGCAATACAAATTTGAACAATTCTCTATTGGGTTTTGCAACTGCTGATTTGTCTCCACCCAAATGCATTAAGCCAAATGCTGCTAAGATCATCCGTGATACACGGAGATCGGATTTGATGATGAGAAGCATAAGCAAATGTTTCTTCTGCATCTCAAACTTAATACTCCTGTTCAACAACACATCAGTTCTCCATGTGGTCAATACTGTTCTCAAAAGAAGCAGTTGTTTGGGTCACTCACTCGAATGTGGAGAACATACAACGAGCAAGGTATCACAAAAGGTAGGGTCTGCGGGGCGCCTGGGTGGCTCAGTCGTTAAGCGTCTGCCTTCGGCTCAGGTCATGATCCCAGGGTCCTGGGATCGAGCCCCGCATCGGGCTCCCTGCTCTGCAGGAAACCTGCTTCTCCCTCTCCCATCCTACCCCCGCTTTGTTCCCTCTCTCGCTGTGTCTCTCTCTGTGAAATAAATAAATAAATAAAAATCTTTAAAAAAAAAAAAAGGTAGGGTCTGCATGTCATTAAACAAAACACATTTTTAAAAATGTAACTTGAAACGTTTCATGTATCTGAAGTACTTAACATACATCCTAACTTTTCTTTTTCCTTTTTTTTTTTTTTAAGGAAATCCTCCCTACATATTCTTCCAGAAATCCTGCAAACTTTCTGCAAACTGGTGCTTAAACTGTGGGATGACTGGGGCTGGAAGAAGAAGAGTGGTCACCATAGCTTGGAATGAATGAGCAAAACTGCTACCATTGCCAGCTTGTACAGTCCTGGCTACAAAGATGCCTATGGACAATGTACACGATGTACTTCTCCAAGCAAGGGGTCAAAAGCACTGTTTGAGCAATCTAGTCTATACTGAGTCCCATGACTGGTGGGAGGAGCTTTTGCAAGCCTTGTGTCCAAGAAGCAGGGTATTTCTTGCTAGAGGCATAGGGTAGTTCAGGATTTGCTCCAGAAGTGACAATGATACAGAATATTTCAGAGCATCATCTCTGATGCGTGACCATCAGGAACTTTATTTGGAAGATTTAGCACCAGAAACCTAATGAGACTGACCACTGTAAATCCTCCTAAGGAGTTCTATCAGTGAATAGGTGGTAACAAGGATCTTGGATCTGACTGTATGTATGTCCCACTTATCACAAAAAGCCTGGAATATCACAACTCAACACTCCTTGGCAGATGTATTAAATCTAAGCCCATCATAATCTGGCCAAATGTTTAGATGTCTTAACCTAGACCCTCAATCCAGACCAGGGATCGGTAAACCACAACCTAGAATCCACATCTGGTCTATTGCCTGTTTTGTAAATAAAGTGTTCTTGTGAAAGGATCACACATGCATTTTCATGTTAGCTATGGCTACGTCCTAGCTACCCCAGCAGAGCTGAGTAGTCAGGATAGCCAGCAAAGCCTAAAATATTTACTAATTGGTACTTTGCAGAAAAGGTTTTCTAACCTTCTAGGGCAGACCCTCAGGGAAAGCTCAGTATCAGAACATCAGGAGGAGCAACTATGTTAATAGAATGGGCAACCATCCCATAAGGAGAGCTTGTGTGCCAGCGAGTCCTCCTTACTGTCACATTCTTAAGTGTTGGGAAGAAAGAATGGTATTGCAACATTAGATTACTCTGAGAAAGACCTTCCTAGGCAATTCAGCACTTTAACTCCATTTTCATTTATATTATCTCATGCCCCAGCCATTTATTTAGAGACCACTATGTGTTGGCTCTATAACTACCAAGATGACAAGGCATAGCTCTTCCATGACTTCAGGAAATAATGAGGAGACAGATATATTAGCCAATAATTACAATGCCGTGCCATAAGTTTCGTCATAGATAAAAGGGAAAGCGCCCTGTTAGCATGGCAGGGACAGCTATGGATGAGAGACAGTTATACACATGGAATAGACTACATCGCCTAGGTTTTGAAGAATGAACAGGAATCAGTCAGGTGGATGCCGTGGTAAGTAATACGTGGCAGAGGAATAACATAAGGAAAGAGCATATTGCAGTTTGAGAAACCAAAATCTCTGGCCAGAAATAGGGAGTGAGAGAGAATAGGAAAAGTTGATACTGAGGAGGTACACCTGGATCAAATCAAAAAAGTCTTATGTGAGATGCTGTGAGATTTCTACTATATTCTAGAGCAATATTTCTGAACATGCCAGTGCATCCTCAGAGCTAGTTCTGTGTTTCTTAAAGGAGATGTGATAATCCTGTCTATATTGTGTAAAGATAACTCTAGGGGCGGTTTGGATAATGAAAATGGGAGGGAGTATTTGAAGAAATGGAGACCAGCTAGCAGGTCTTTGGAAGAGCTACAGGAAGCAATAATAAGACCCTGAAGACAGCACCTGAGGGAACATGTCATAGGTTTGCAAGATATTTCTTAGGCAAAGTCAACACAGCCCTTCGGTCAATGTGGAGAGAGTGGAACAGAAGAGGATTCAACTAAAAGATGACTCACAGAGAAGTAACAGTTATCAAGGATCTATTTCTCCAAATTGCCTTATCTCCAAAAGGAGGATAACATGCTGAAGGAATAAGATACTGATTAATTTTTACCAGAAGCAAATAGGAGCAAAGTCATTGTAACAGAGAGCAAGAAATACCGCTGGACAAAATGGGAGGCACTGGTAGGGACTTCAAAATGAAGGAGACAGATCTCCCAAGGATGGCTGAAAATGGCACCAAAGCTATCTTTCTCCTACTTTACCTAAATTTGGATTCCAGCAGAGGCCAAAGGAAAATTTGAGAGTAGAGTGGTAAATACTCCCTACAATTTTCAAATTTTTATTCAAAATATTTATCCTGATAATAAAATGCAGTATTTAGTCATGACAAATTGACAACTAGAGAAAAGCATTAAAAAGTAAATAAAATATAGCAGCCAGAGAAACTGCTGCTAATGTTTTGTTATCTTCCTTTTTTTATGCATGGATGTAAATTATATCTTTTTTCTTTTTAAAGATTTAGTTCTTTACTTCAGAGAGAGAGGGAAAGCACAAGCAGGAGAGAGAGAGAGAGAGAGAATCTCAAGCAGACTCCCTGCTGAGCACAGAGCCTGATGCAGGGCTCGATCCCAGGACCCTGAGATCATGACCTGAGCAGAAATCAAGAAGCAGAGGCTTAACCAACTGCACCACCCAGACGCCTCAGATTTAAACTATTTCTACACAAAAGAATATCCTGCCACTGCCATTTTGTTTTCTGCTATTTTTCATGTAACATTTTACTTTCCTATATTAAATATTTGTTGGTGCAAGTCTTCCAGTTTGCCATTCTTTTCCTTGTCTTTTAAGGTAAAATTGACTCAGACATCAAATTACTTACACTAAGAAATCGAACAAATGCTCTACGTGTTTTTGAAAAATTCTTAGAATTTTTCTTTCTCCAGGACAAGCAGTTCCTGCTTCCAGAGAATTCTTGATATCTTCTCTGTATTTTGCCACCCTTGGGCACATCCTTTTTTTCCATGTAACATCGCTCTAAACAGCCTATAATAAATTTATTTCACAGAGTTTACTGGTCAAGACTATATCAGTAGTATGCTTTACTGAAGCTACAACAGACTGCAATCATATCATTGAGCAGTACAATAAAAGATGTAGAATTGAATATTAGATGTGCCTGTTGTTTAAAAAAAAAGATTTTATTTATTTAATTGAGAGAGAGAGAGAGACAACACAAGCAGGGAGAGAGGCAGAGGGAGAAGCAGACTCCCTACTGAGCAGATCAGGGAGCCAGACCCAGGGCTGGGTCCCAGGATCATGACCTGAGCTAAAGGCAGACGCTTAACCGACTGAGCCACCCAGGCACTCATAGATATTCCTGTTCTTAAAATCTTCACAACTATTAAGGTGTCTTCTTAATCGAAAACCATGTTCTTCCCCAGAAAGAAACCTTGACTATCCTTAAAATATCTTTTTACCACCTATGTAAAGATAAACAGATCATATTTCCTTTGCTGAAGAATACTTACACAAGAGCATCAGATGGATATAGAGAGAAGGTTTAAACATAATCTGATAAATCCAATAATTGAGGTATTCGTGGGTGCCTTGGGAGTGCCAGAGAAGAACGCTTAGCTTAGCAGCTTGGGAGGAAGGACTGACAGCTGATCACTCCAAACCTGAGCCAGATGGAGTGAAGAGGATTGACCTAGAGGAGACAAGAGGAGGGGGCCAGCCCGGCCAAAAGATGCGCAAAGCATCGGGAGCAGGAGAACGCCTGGTGTTTTGGAGCTAAAATCAACCATGCCATGTTAGTGTGGACAAGTATGAAAGAAGGGAGGAAGATGATGTCTCAGAAGGGCTGTCGCTTGAAGGTGTCTGTGCCTTATGCTGAGAACAAGCAATCATTAAAAAAGCTTTGAGAAGAAAGTAACATATTTGCATTCGAGCTGCATTCCAGTGGTGACACTACGGAGTATATTTGAGGGAGGCAGGACTGGAGGCAGGTTTTGGAAGCTCAAGCAGGAGCTATTTCAGGCAAGGGATGATAAGATCCTGACCTGGAGATCAGCAGTGGCTCGAATAGAGAAGAGAAGTCAATTTTGAAAGCATCTACAGCTGTGAAATCGTCAGCGCTCAGTGAGTGAATGGATATGCAGAAAGAATTCATAGAAAATGCCTGATGGGTGGAAGGAATAAAGTTGACAAAATAGTGGATACATTTTCTTTCTTGGTCTGTAGACTACAGAAATGGCTAGAAAGATATTTCCTTTTGCATCCATCTAGGATGCTGAGATCAATTGTAGTTGTATTTTGTTTTTTGTTTTTTTATTTTAGTTGTTTTTAATCCCCCAAAGACATTTTGAAGTGCTTTTCAACCATTTTAAAAGTCATTTCTCACTTAGTGGTAAATCCCAAAACCGCGTTTAAAAGTTGACGTGAGTGGGGGAACCATAGAGCACACTTTTTTTCTTGGACTTTCACATCTAATCCTATTCGTGTGAGAGCACAAGTCATTCGTGCTGCCAGGCATCCTAGGGGTGACCCAATACAGTTAAAAGGGGGTTATGCTCCCCTGGCTTTATCACCTCTAATGGGACCCTCTCTCACATATTCCTTTTCATTCTTCATTACTTTTTCCAGGAGAAGATATACCTGAAGCATTTTCTGTGCTCATACAATCTCTTCTTTCAACTTTATATCTCTCTGAGAAAGAACTTCTACAAACTAGGTTATAGAAGAATATCTCAGATGTAAATGCCGAGAGAAAAACAGAGATACTGCAACTTGAGAAAACAGCCTTTAAAAATGCCCACTGCAGCTGCTGTGCAAGCAGGATGCTGGTATCGGATTCCAGTGTCATTACCCAGCAAAAGGATATCAACGTGCGCTTTGCAGAAACGCAACTCCTCAAAACTAACCATCCCATGAAGGGAGTCAGTAATACTCAGGAAAATGCAAATTAAGACAGCAACAAGCAGCCACTGGCAAATGTTAGTAAAATGGAAAATGCCAAGTGTGGATGGGAATTTGCAGCTCTAGGAGGCATCCTGCTCTGCTGGAAGTGTAGACGGGGGGCACTGATGCCAGAGAGCAGGCTGGTGCGTGGTCTAAGTAAATCCAGCCCGACCCTACGACCCAACATTCATAGGGCATGTGCATATCCCACATTTACACTGGAGGGCACTCAAAGGTATGCGCAGCACTGTTTGTGCTGGTAAGGAATCTAGAGTAACCCAGATGCCCAACATTTGTAAGTAGATGAATGAAAGTGGGATGCATTCATGTGGAATGGCAGCTCAGTTTGATTTTTACTTACTACATTTATTTTACAGGTGTATAGTAGATTTTAAAGCATATATGGATTTTGGGTTTTTGTTTGCTTGCTTTTCTGCCAAATATGAGTAAGATTTTAGTTGTGTGGGTTTTTTTCCCAAAAAAGTAGTTAACTTGAGACCCATTTTCTTTTTTTTTTTTTAAAGATTTTATTTATTTATTTGAGACAGAGAGAATGAGAGACAGCAGGGTCAGAGGGAGAAGCAGACTCCCTGCCGAGCAGGGAGCCCGATGCGGGACTCGATCCCGGGACTCCAGGATCATGACCTGAGCCGAAGGCAGTCGCTTAACCAACTGAGCCACCCAGGCGCCCGAGACCCATTTTCAAAGCATAAACCAATAAACCATCCATGGTTTCACCTCCTGTGCCTTATGTTTGGTTATTCCCTAAGTAAGAATGCATGTGCTGTTTCAGAGATTGCCCTATTATCCCAGAAGTTTCCTTATATTTGCTCTAAGCTATTATTATCTCTAAAAGCCTGAATTCAAATTTAGTGGAGTAACTGTCCTTTAGGAGAAAAAGGAATCTCATTGCTATGTGCTGAGGGAGGCTCTCAGGATAGAAACAGGGACTTTCTATTCTTAAGCAATTCTCTTGAGATGTCTGTGCTCAGAGAGAACTTCTATGAAATTCCTTAAAAGAGTTGAGCCAGCTACTAGTGCGAGATTCTACCTGTTGATGAAAAGTTAGCTCAATTAACTGTGGGAAATTAACAGAGGAAATAAAGAGCATTTAAAACTGTATTTTAGCAAATACTGCCAGGCTAAAAATATATAGACAGTCTCTGTAGATTTTATCTACTTTTTTGTTTAAGTAATAAGGTAGTAAGCATAATACAACTGCTTTATTTTGACTTATAAGTTAGGAACTATAAAACATGATTCCAAGATAGCTGTGTGTTTGGAAATATATGTAAAAGAAAAAATAGATAGTATAGATACATATGTGCAATTCAGAATTGAAAGACAGTATATTTAAGACTACTTGTAGCTTATGAATTAGGATTACTAACAGTTTTAAAAAGAAAAAAGAAATTGAAAAAGATTAGATTTACTTCCACATAAGATTTTGATTTAAACATGTATCAAATTCCTATTTTCATTCACGTTTCTACCAACTGACATGACCAAAAGAATACACAAATAAGAAACCCTTTGTAGACTCAGGACACCAACAAGAAACTGATCAAGTCACACAAGACAGGGTAGAGATGGGAAAAAAATTGAAGAAAGTCTGTAGCTTATTCAAAACCCCTTTCTAAGAAAAGCACATCAGTGACATGGTAAGGACTGGGTACATTGTCACAATAGTGTTACATCTCTCAATTTCAAAAATTCCTCATCAACATTCACCAATTTTCTTTACTGTCAATTAATGGCCATCATCGAATGGGTTAACTATTCTATTGAGATAACTGATTTTTCTCATCCTATCATTCCTTTTGCTATTATTAGATAGGATTTTTCTGTACAGGACTTTCCTTCATACACTAGGGTTATTGTTGTCCCTGAAATATTTTTCAGAAAGGAAAGGCAGGGTCAACACTTAAGGATTTCCTTCTGATGGGGTTCAGGACACACTGCCGCAAATATAGAAGCTTGGGATATTGAATATTTTCAGCTGAAGGAGTCTGAGAAAATCTTGAATCTTCCCCTCACCCTTCTTCCATGAAACAGAACATAAAACCCTCATGTGAGAGGTTTACTCCCAAACCTGGAAGAAAAGAGCATCCTTCTCTCTTAGAGATTCTCTCAAGAATCCTAACAGGCCTCGCTAAGCTCCCCCATTTCACTACACTTACTCATCCTCCTTAACCCATCGTATTTCTACACCACTGCCCATTCTTCCTCAAACCTCACACAAAAATACTCAGGTCTAGCTGTTTCTTTGGGTCTTCATTTCCTTATGAAGGCTCCTGTGTCCAGTAAAGCTTATATTAAATAAATTTATATGCTTTTCTTCTGTTAATCTGTTCTGTCAAGTTTAATTTTCAGACTCAGCCAGCAACCCCAAGAGGATTGAGAAAAATGTTTCCCTCTCCCACACCTCTTCTCAATTTTCTGAGTAATGAGTTGGTACAACTTCCAAAGTGTCCAGTGAGTGTGTTTTGTGTGTCTCTTATTTCCTCATCATGATTTTTTATATATGTATACAAAGTATTTTATCAGCTAAAGTTACTTTGATTCTCAAATGATGATGCTGTAGGCCAACAGGAGCTACTCCAAGCAGGCCCCAGGATCTTTTTGGCACAAGGCTACGTTGGACTGCCTATTTGCTTTCTAGCAAACAATCTGTCCTGGGATCAGTTTGTATATTTCCTGCTTCAGACTTGGTATCATGTGGATTCTGATTTTGAGAGGCAGATGATACAATTTGAAGGTCCTCATTAAGAAAAAAAATGCAGAGTTAATATAAAATATAGTACAAAAGTAAATATTTATTTAGAATGACAAAACAAATCACAAGCTACAATGTTCTAAAAATAGACATCTTACAAATATTGTAAAATCCGGTACAAAGACATACATTTTTTTTCTTAACTATCACAACACCTCTGTAATACCTCTTCCTACTCTTTTTGCCCAAATTCACATTGTATGCAAATAGAAAGGTAATGCCACCTTTCCTCTATAATGGTTGAGTAAAATGTGATGATGATGATTATGATGATAGTGATTAAGGACTGTTATCAAATTAGGGGAACTAATCAAGTTTCTTTCAAAATTACACCATAATATTTGGAATTTCCACAGTTAGCTTCTGATTTTATGTATCTCCAATTCTGTTTCTCCTGGGTATGTTTATATTTTCATAAGACTTCAGCCTTGCATCTTCTTTTTATGCCACTGAGGGGGCAAGGGGAGGATATGCATCCTACATCGGGACAGTTAACAATAGTGTCACTACAATTGGAAGGGACTGTAAACTACATAAGCATATTTCACTGAATATATCTCTGCTAAGATTTCTGTTAACATGATCTCTAAAATGTCCACGGTCAACCCCAAACCACCCAACACAAGAATGACAACAAAGAGAAAATCAGAGTGTAGCTAATTACAGTTAAAAATATCTTGCTTTTGAGTATTTAAAAAAAATTATGAGCATGAGAGCACATTACTAGAGTGCCCCCCAAGGATTTGGAAGGATTCCTGCAAGGGAGGAGCCCTGCAGCTTAAGCATTTTAGATTCGTGGTAATTTCACCTCAGTCTGGAATTAGCCCTTTACACAAAGATCGAAGTTTCCTTTCAAGAATACTCATTGCTACTGAGTTATCATTGCATCCAGATGTTTTTACTAGATAAATTAGAAAATATTTATTTTATTTTATTTTTATGAACTATTTTTAAAAGGAGGGAAATGTATCATGAATTTATGTTACTCTTTCCAAATCTAATTTAAAATTGCAGAGTTTTGGGGTGGCTGGGTGGCTCAGTCGTTTGAGCATCTGCCTACAGCTCAGGTCATGATTCCAGGGTGCTGGGATCGAGCCCTGAGTCAGTCTCCCTGCTCAGCCGGGAGTCTGCTTCTCCCTCTGCCCCTCCCCCTGCTCATGCTCTCTCTCTCTTAAATAAATAAATAAAAACTTTAAAAAAAATAAAAATAAAATTGCAGAGTTTTTACTGACATCTTTTTTTTTTAATTTTTATACTCGTATGTTTTTGTTCTTCTGCTGAACATCTTGGCCCCCCCAAGATAACTTTCCAGGTAAATTACTTGCTCTACTCTACAGCTGATATAGTATAGATTCCAAAAAACAATAACAATATTATCACCAAAAAGAAGTTCAACTGAATTTAAAAGCATGAAAGAATGAAGTACGAAACAATCCAGGAAAAGAGTGGGAATCATGGAGAATGAATAGGATGTGTAAAGTGTAGGGGTCATGTAACTGGAATAAAGAATATTTCTGTAAGAGATACATGATACCAGACATGAAATTTGTCAAGTGTCAAGTTAAGCAGTTTTCACATTATTGTGAATAATCTTAAAAGCAAAGAGTTGTTTTAATCAGGAGAATAAAATGATCTGATTTGAATTTTCAAAAAGAATTTGGACTAGGAGAGAGAGAGCAGATTATCATAGACCAGTATGGTATGAAGGCTGCAGGAGGGGAGAAGCTCAGAGTGACTATGGAAATGAGAAAACAACTCATGCTTCCTGGTGCTCACTGTAACAATAATCAAGGCAATGATGAACATCAGCTGGCAGAAAATGACTGGATTTATTCACAAAGTTAGGTTATTATGGAAAAATTATCAGAAACAAGAAAGGAGGGAAAAGAGCATTTCTCACTTCATCTCACTCCAATTAGTCAATAAATATTTATTGAGCTTTTTCTGTATGTCAGAAGCTGATGGAAATACTGCATTGAACAAGACAAACATTGTCCTTGCATTATAGAGCTTGCAATCTTGCAAGAAGAAAGAGTAAGTGAACAAATTGATGAGGTTCTCAAAGAAGCCTTTTAAATTCTAAGTGTGTTGGATAATCCCAGAGAAATGGCAAGAAAAGGACTTACTCTTCTGAAAAGATACTGGAAATAATCACCACAAGATTCTTGGTAGTGAAGCGGGCACACCGGGGGGAATTTGACAGAGACTAGTTAGACTGGAAGTTATTATCTTTTGTCAAAGAATTCTCTTCAACTTGCCATGAAGAAGGAATTCCTCGGCTGGCTCTGGAAGGATCCAAAGGCACATTTTTAGAAATGATGGGAAGTTACACCAGAACTAGGATGGATCTGTTCCCTATCACATAGGAACACTTCTGGAGTTTATGATTATGCTTCATGTTGAATCTCTGCCTTCAAGTCTGAATGTTAGGAAACTATAAACACAGATTGGTAGTAGTCTAGAATTATTACCCAACCCTAATATTAACATTCTTGTAGATCAATCAGTGTGTGTGTGTGTGTGTGTGTGTGTGTGTGTGTGAGAGAGAGACCCCTGCAGCATCCAGAATCCCCTTCAGGAAGGCCAGCCTTTACCCCAGCCACCGGGACTGCTAAAAGGCACTCCTCAGTTGCCAGCCCTCTTTGAGGACTGCCTCTGCTGAAGAAAAATGCTTTGATCAAGGTTTCATTTTCTTCCAGCAGCCCCATCCTAACCCCAAGCCCTAACAACTCAAGACAATTCTTGGACCATCTCAACCCCAAAGTTCCCAAATGGGATCAGCGAAGGTTCTACTCTCTCTCTAATGCATTCTGCCTACTTCTCTTCCATTCCACAAATGCTGATCCCAAGAGCACTTCCTAATAAATTTCTTGCATGCTAATCTCTGTTTCAGTCCACATCCCAAAAAACCCAACCTGTGACAGTGTGACCTGGGAATATGACAATTAACGCATAATTTGGAGGTACATGAGGACTAAACCAAAGAACTAAGTAAATAATCAGGACTAAGGTATCCCCTGTTTGGTTAGGTGTTTTCAACATCTAGAATTAGAGAGTTGGTAGTTTATACCAGATCACATTGTAATGTTACCTTATATTAGAATTTTACAGCCATATATATGAATTTTTAAATTAATTAATGCTATTTAATTGAGAAATCACTATAACGCAGACATAAAGTGAATCTGCAATTATTTCTTTTATTCCTTCCAATTTCTTATAACCATTGAGTCTCATTGTCTGTAACTGACTTTAAAATATCCTAGCGTAGACAGCATAATATAAACATGTATTCATTTAATCTACACCCTAGGGGCTTTTAGTTAACATTTGAAGTACACTAATCAGGTATCCACACTACATGGACAATGAATAAGGATTTGAAAGACCCTAATCATAAGTGCACACTACATAGTCCAGAGGCAATTTAGAACAAGACTTCATATTTCTCTGCTGGTATATGTACACAAGTTTTGTTACTTAACACAAGAGATGTTCAAATATTTTTCACTGAGGTGTGTTTTTCATGATACACAGTTTTCTAGAAATTCTATACAGGTACCTCTGCCCTTCATATAAATTAAAATAAGAATCTGACAAAGCCAGCAGCCTAATACCTAAATAACACATAAAAAACTCCATTCTTTCTGTGTTGCATCAGTTAATGGAGAATTATTTCGCTTGTCTGGAATGTTAGCAGGAAGTTTGTGTGAGTGCCTAAAAGCAGAGCTTGAGTGTTAAGTCAGGCACCCTCACTATTCCTTAAAAACAAAAACAAAAACAAAAACAAAAACTTTTATTGGCTTTTAGATATTTTTTCTTCCATGTGAATTTACTTCCATTTTATCCAGCATAGTCCCCCTCCAATGATTCCCTACATCACATTTACATATAGATTGTGAGAACTGATTTAAGTCATCCTATTCAAAAGACATTACATTCATATGTGAATTTAAGAATTAAGACTGTCGTATGTTAAGGATTCCCATTCAAGATTGTATGTCCACTAGGCCAGACAGAGGCAACGTTGTTTAATGGTTAAGGGCATGAATCAGACCACCTGCATTCAATTCCTGGCTCTGAACACTTCTCCTGTGTGTGACCCTGGGCAAGTTATGCTGCCCCCCACCCTGTATTTTTGTTGTTTCTTCTTTTAAATAGGAGTAATATCATCTGCTTCATAGGTGTCTATGAGGCTCAGAAAATAAGTGTAAAGCCCCGCCCATAAGAAGCACTATGTATTTACTATTATTATTTTATTCTGTGTACTTTAATAGGATTTCATAACCTTTCTTCATATGTATGTAGTATCATTCTTTTCAAATTTATTAATAAATATCCTATAGTGTTCATTGCTACTGTGGGGGAAATTGTCTTCCCCTTTCTGTGATTAGTTATTGCTAATATTGAAAAGCTCTTGATTTTTCATATTACCTGTCTCCATCATTTTTCTCAAATTCCTTTGATAATTCTAGATAATTTTGGCTACCTCCTATTGGATTTTTTGGGTGTACAATTATATCATCAGCAAAAAATAAAGAAATAAAACAATTTGAATACTCTTCTTTGTTTATATTGATTGTTTCAAACACCCCGAACAATGGTAATATCTGAAATATCTGCCCTTGAATTATTTTTTGCCCAGGGAGGGAGTAGGAGTTAACCTCTAGAACTACATTGTTCAGTCCAATTGTCCTTTAGCTCTTGCCTATTTTAGACTGGGAGCACCGTCAAGAAATAGGATAAGAGAGAGAAGAATGAGATATTTATTCCTTCCTCTCTCTCCCTGCCACACTGTGGTTTTGACAGAATTGCATCTCCATGTAGCAAAATTCCAGTGGAATGCTCCTCTTTCATTGCAGCAGCTCCCTCAAACAGGCTCGGGTTCCCTCATCCTGGTCCTTCAGACCTGGGGATGGTAATGGCTGCTTATCCTTCACCACCCCTGGGTGTCTCAACTTTCCTTCTTCTTCTTTTTCTTTTTCTTTTTTTTTTTAAGATTTTATTTATTTATTTGACAGAGAGAGACATGTGAGAGAGGGAACACAAGCGGGGGGGGGGTGGGAGAAGAAGAAGCAGGCTTCCCGCGGAGCAGGGAGCCGGATGTGGGGCTCGATCCCAGGACCCTGGGATCATGACCTGAGCCCAAGGCAAACACTTAACCTACTGAGCCACCCAGGCGCCCCTCAACATTCCTTCTTGACTCTCTTACCACTGACCACTGTCAAACAAAAAGAAATCTGGACTAGGTAAGGAGAGACTTTACTAAAAAAAAAAAGACTATTGGAATAAGGGGGAAGGAAACGATTATAATGAAAAGAATGTTCTGACAGTATGATCTGCAAATCTCAGAGGCCAGCCAGAAGGAAGCATCTTTGACAGGGAGGGGTAAACAAAGAGAGAAGCTGGTATGGGGAAGTGGGATGCGCTAGTGGTGTGATCAGATAGTTACAAGGCTGGTAAGTTGTTTCACATTCCAGTGCTGGCTCAGGCTGAGTGCAGTTCAAAGTAAAGGGGTCTGGGGGAAGGTGGGAAGCTTAACTAGACTGTGGTCAAGTCAACTTAGCAGGTATTTTGTCCAACTGGTACCAATAGTTAATGTTTAAATTATGGAGAAAATGTTCTTCCATGACAGAGGAAAAGACTTTTGGTTCAGTGCTTTGAGTAAAATTGGTCATCTTGTTGCTACAGGGCAATGTTATGCTTCTTTCAGTGAAATCCATTTCATTTCAAAATTAGATTTTTTTCCCTCAGAAATACTAATTGCTGTCTAAAAAGTATATTAAATAGGATTACTTCATGGGTCCTCTGGTTCTGACTTTCTAAAAAAAAATAGAAATTACTGGATTTTTTTGAATGCCCTTGGTCACAAAGAACTGACTCACCATATCTCAAGAACTAAGATTGAAGAAAATTTATAGGTAGTCAGAGGAGACTTTATCGTGCTTAGAGGAAGGAGAACACTACTATATTAAAAGTGGCACCTTTCAGGAAAGAGCAGATTTATGCTCATTCCAGCCTAAAAAATTACTATTATGTGCGAGAAAAAGATAAGAACAGAAGGCAGTTAACATTTTGATGCAGCATCATGCAGAAGGAACTTTTCCAAAGACAAAATTTCAGTTCCTGTTCTGATTCTTGTTAACCGCGGGTATGTGGGCAAGTTCATTTAAACACTCTGACTTCCCATTTTATTTCTTGGAAAATAACTGAAGGTAATAATACATGCCCTACAAACTACTTGCAATTCTTGTGAAGATAAAAAGAGATAATGGAATTGAGAGACTCTGTAACTTGTAAAATTGGAATATCAATGCAATGTGTTATTATAGACACTTAAGAGTGTTCCACCGAAATGTAAAAAGAGTTAACGGAGGACACATGACCCTACATAATTCTGATTTGGCTGCTTCACCTGTGTTTGAAATCTTAGGTAGTAAAGATTCGATGACTGTATTCATTAGAATTTGAATAGAGACTTGAATGTTGAATTCTTAGAGTTGTTAAAAATGTTAACTTTCCCCTTCCTAACTCATTGTTCCCCAAAACTTGCAGGAGTCAAGGACTACCTATATAAATAAAGATATAATACAAATCATATTAATAGCAAGTATATAGAGGAATTAACATATATGTAAGCCCCTTAAAATAATTTTTTTATTAAACTGTTTGAGATAATGGTAGATTCATATGTGTGAGACAATGAATAATAGATATTGGTCTCTGGCCCTGGTTCCTGGCACAGCTACTGATTTGAAATCCTTGTAATTCCTAGGGGATAACAGCACTAGAAGCATCTTTTGTTCTAATATTCGATCTTTGACCCTGGTTCCTGACATAGTGTTCCTGAAACCTTTGTAATATCCTACGTGGTATGAGTGTCTTTTGTTCTAATAAGGCAACTCTGGGTGGGCTCCGAGATGAGCTGTGGTCACCAGAAAGATCAAGCCATGATTAGAAGCGTGGAATTATCAGCCCCACCCCCATTCTCTTGAGAAGAGAGAATAGCTGAACATGGAGTTAACGGTCATCATGTCTGTATGATAAATCCTCCACCAAATCCCCCAAATACGAGGTTCGGAGAGCTTCCGGGTAGGTGAAGACATGGAGGTGTTGGGAGAGTGGGGTACCTGGAGAGGGCAGGGAAGCTCTGCGTGCTTTTCCACATACCTTGCCCTATGCATCTCTTCCATCCAGTTGTTTATCTGTATCCTTCGTCATATCCTTTTATAATAAACCAGGAAAGGTAAGTAAACTGTTTTCCTAAGTTCTGTGAACCTCTCTAGCAAATTAAGGGGACCCAAGGAGGGGGTCATTGGAGATTCCAATATCAAAAGCACAGATGACAATCTGACCTTGTGACTGGTACCTGGCATGAAGGGGTGAGGGCAGTCCTGTGGAACTGAGCTTTTAACCTGGAGAATCTGATACAATTTCAATCTGCAAGTGGCTTTAGGTATGAAATAAGTCTCTTATAAACAGCATATAGATGGCTCTTGGTTTTTTTATCCACTATGTCACCCTTTGTCTGTTGATTGGAGCATTTAGTCCATTTACATTCAAAGGAATTATTGATAGATTTGTATTTATTGTCATTTTGTTACTTGTTTTGTGGTTATTGTAGTTTTTCTCTGATCCTTTCTTCTCTTGCTCTCTTTCATGGTTTGTTAGCTTTCTTTGGTGATATACTTGGATTCCTTTCTCTTTATTCTTTGCAAATCTATTACTGGCTTTTTATTTGTGTTACATTAGGTTTACATATAACATCTTCTGCATATAGCAGTCTATATTATATTGATAGTTGCTTTAGTGTGAACCCATTCTTGTATGTAAGTGTTGAATCACTAAATTCTACACCTGAAAATAATATTACACTGTATGTTAACTAACTGGAATTTAAGTAAAAACTTGAAAAAGAAAAAAAAATTATTATTAAAATTGTGTCACATCTGATTGCAAAAAAAAAAAAGTTTGAACCCATTCTTTACTGCTCCCCCCAACACTTTTTAGGTATGTGGTGTCATATTTTACATCTTTTTATTTTGTGACTCTCTTGACTGATTTTTACAAATATATTTACTGCTTTTTTTGCTTCCAACTTTTTATACTGTCACTTATGGTCTTTCCTTTCCACTCAAAGATTCTCCCCCCCACTTTCTACTTTTTAAAAATGGCTTCAGTCCTTCTAGTTCTTTTGCCTTCCCATATATAGAGTAGAATGATCTTGTATGTATCTACAAAATATCTTGCTGGATTTTGATAAGAATCAAGTTAAACAATATATCTGTTTAGGAGAATTAAAATCATTACAACATTGAGATTTCCATTCTGTGAACATAGTGTGTCTCTCCATTAATTTAGAATTTTTATTTCTCTTACCAACATTTTAGTTTTCAGCATACAAGTCCTATACATGTGTTGCTAGATTTACACCTAAATATTTCATTTTTAAGGGCAATGAAGTAAATGGTATTATACTTTTAATTTTAGTGTCCATATTTTCATTGCTAGTGTATAGAAATACAATTGTTTTGTATATTTTATATCTTGTGGCATTGCTGAACTTATTATTTCTAGAAGGGTTTTTTAAATATTCTATAAGATTCTCTCTGTATTGTTACCTGCAAATCATGACAGTTTATTCCTTCCTTTCCAATCTGAATGCCTTTTATTTTCTTTTCTTGACTTAATGTTAGATCTTCCAGTATTATGTTGAATAAGAGAGATGAGAGAGAACAATCTTATAGTATTCCTGATCTCCTGGGGGAAGGCATTCAGTCCTTCATCATTATGTACAATATCACCTGTGGTTTTGTGTAGATGCTCTTTATCAAGTTGAGGAAATTCTCCTATATTCCTATTTTTTTTTAGAATTTTTATAATGAATGGGTATCAAATTTTGTCAAATGCTTTTTCTGAATCTATGAATATAAGCATGTGTTATTTCTTCTTCAGTGTGTTAATATGGTGGATTATATTAATTGATTTTCTAATATTGAACCAGTTTTGCATATCTGAAATAAACCCCCCTTGGTAATGTTGTATAATTCTTTTACATATTGTTGAATTCTATTTGGCAATATTTTGTTAAGAATTTTGGCACCTGTATTCTTTAGAGTTGTTGGTCTGTAACTCTGTCTTTTAACTCTTTTGATTTGGTATCAAGAACATAGTAGCTTCATATAACAAAATGGGAAGTGTTCCCTCCTTTTCCAATTTCTGGAAGAAATTGTATAAAATTAGTGTTAATTCCTCTTTACACATTCATTAAAATTATTCATTGAAATCATCTAGACCCAATGGACTTGGGATTTTTTAAATTATAAATTCAATTTCCTTAAGATTTACATTACGGTTTAAATGAACTATTTCATACTGGGTTAAGTTGTGATAAGTTTTTCAAAGGAATTGGTCCATTTCATCTAAGTTGTCAAATTTATATTTGTAGAGTTTTTCATAATATCCTCTCATAAGTGCAGCTTCTATAGTGATATCACTGTTTCATTCCTGGTATTGACAAATTTTGTCTTTTTTTGGTCAGTTTTGCTAGGTTTCTCTATTCATCTTTTTAAAGAAACAGTTATTTGTTTTATAGATTATCTCTGTCATTTTTCTGTTTTAAGTTTGGTTGATTTCTGTTATCTTTATTACATCTTTCCTTCTGATTGTTTTGGATTTAATTTATGCTTTTTTCCCTAGGTTCTTAAAGTGATAATCTTTTTATTTATTTGACACTTTTTCTCTTTTTAGTGTATGCAGTTAGTGCAAATAAATTTCTCTTTCAACATTGCTTTAGTGGTATTCCACAAATTTTGATATGTTGTATTTTCATTTTTATTTAGCTTAATTTTTTAAATAGCCCCTGAGATTTTCTCTTAGGACCATTGACTATCAAAATGTGTTGCTTAGATTCCACATGTTTTCTGTATCATTCTGTTGATGATTTCTAGTTTGATTCCATTGCAGTTAGAGAACACATTCTGTACGCTTTCAATTCTTCAAACTTTGTTGAGGTTTGTTTATGGCCAGGGTGTGGCCTACAGACAGTCCCTGATTTATGATGGTTTGACTTATGATTTTTCAATTACGATGTACAGAAGTTATATGTGGTCAGTAGAAATGATACTTCAAATTTTGAATTTTGATTTTTTTCCCAGGCTAGTGATAGGAGGTAGATACTCTCTTGTAATGCTGGGCAAGGAGCCACGGCTCCAAGTTAGCTACGTGATCAGGAGAATAAACAACTAATACACTTAGAACCATTCAGTTTTTCACTTTCAGTACAGTATTCAACAAATTACATGAGATATTCAACACTTTATTATAAAATAGGCTTGTGTTAGATGATTTTGCTCAACTGTAGGCTAAAGTAAATGTTCTGAGCTCATTTAAAGTAAATGAAGCTAAGCTCTGAAATGCATTTTTGATTTACAATGTTTGAAATGCATTTTTGATTTACAATGTTTTCCGCTTACAATATGTTTATTGGGAAGTCGAGGAAGGTCTGTATTTTGGTTTATGTTATGTAGGCACTTGAAAAAAATGTGTACTGTACTTTTGTTAGGTTAAGTGTTCTAAAAATGTAATTAGATGCTTTCACTTGATGGTGGTATTCAGTTATTTTATACCCTTGCTGGTTTGGTATTTGTTCCATTAACTGTTGATAAGGAAGTGTTGGAGTCATCAATATAATGGTGCATTTGTCTGTTTATTCTTTCAATCTCATCATTTCTATCAGTTTTATTCACAAAACTATAATGGTAGCTTTATTTCTTCTTTTTGTTTTATCAGGATTAGCAACAAATATTTTATGTCTCTTGCTTCGTAAATCCACATTTAGGATTGTTGTATCTTCTCAATGAATTGACCGTTTTGTCAATTTATAATGTCTTTCTCTAACTCTGGCAATTATCTGATATGTATGTAGCCACTCCTGATTTTTTTTTTAATTGTTTGCATGGTATGTTTTTTACCTTCATTTTGCTTTCAAATATTATATGATTATATTGAAGTAATTTTTTTAGACAGCATAACATATAAAATAATTTACATATAATACAATTATTGATTATTGAGTAGGGGTAAAATCTGTCATTTTATTTTTGTTTTCTGTTTGTTCTATTTTTTATGTTTCCTGTTTTTTAACTTTTCTGTGGGTTCCTTGATCATTTTTGAGAATTCCATTTTGATATAGTGTTTTTTATTGAATCTCTTTACATAGCTCTTTTAGTGATTGTTCTAGGTAATACATTATATATTTACATAATTCATCATCTACTGGTGTCATTTATCAATTCAAGTGATATGGCATCTCCCTTTATGTCCATTTACCTCCTGTTTACAATAAAATTGCCTTAAATAATCCCTCTACATGCATTTAGGACTACATCAGAGAGTATTATAATTCTTTATTCATTCATGAAACATAATTTAGAAACTTAAGAAAGGAAAGTCTTTTGTATTTACTTATATTTTTGCCTATCGTGCTCTTTTTTTTTTTTTTCCTTTCTGATGTTCCAGGTTTCTTCTTTTATCATTTCTTTTCTGTCTAGATGACATCCTTAGCCAATCTTTCAGAGCAGGTCTGCTGACAACAAATTCTTTTGGCTTCCTTTCATCTGAGAATCTTTATTTTCCCCTTTAATGCTGAACAACATTTTCACTGGATATAGAATACTGAGTGAATAGATTTTTTTCCTTTCAACTTTAGATAAATGCTGCTTATCACTCCTTCTGGGTTCTATGGTTCCTGATGAGAAATAAGTTGATATTCTAATTGTTTTTCACCCATATGTGAGGTGTGATTTCTCTCTCACTGCTTTTAAATTTTTTTGCTTTGTCTTTACTTTTTGGAAGTATTACTGTCATATATCTTTGTGTAGCTTTCTTTGGGTTCTTTCTGTTTGGGTTTCATTCAGCTTCTAAATTCTGTATGTTTATATATTGTGTCAAATTTAGGAAATTTCAGCCATTATTTCTCTGAATACTTTTTACCCTCCACCTTCTTTCTTCTCTCTTCTCTTAAAATGCCACTAAATGAATTTTTAAGTCTTTTGTTATACTTCCATAGGTCCCTGGGGCTCTGTTTCTTTATCGTCAATCATTTTTTTCTCTGTGTTGTTTGTATTGGGCACTTTCCATTGTTCTATCTTCAAGCTAACTGATTTTCTCCCTCTGTTTTCTCCATTTTGCTTCGAACCCACCCAGTGAGTTTTTATTTTGATTATGTTTTCAGTTGTAAAATTTTCACTTGGTTGTTCTTTACATCTTCTCTTAATTTGCTGAGGCTTTCTATTTTCTTATTTGTTTTAAATATGTTCATATTTGCTCATTGAAGCATTTTTACGATTACTGTTTTAAAATCTTAGATAATTCTAACATCTCTGCCATCTCAGTGTTGGCATCTATTGATTATCCTTCTTCACGCAATTTGTGATCTCCTTGGTTCTTGTTAAGATGAGTGATTTTCAACTGAGACATGGGCATTTTTACATTTTTACATTCTGGCCATTATATTCTGGGTCTTATTTAAACCTTCACTTTCACCTGCCTTGTTACTGCCAGGTGTGTATATGATATAGGCTGCCCATCTGTCTTTGTAGACCCCCAAAAGGGCAGCCTCTCTTTATTGTTGGGTGGGGATGGAAGTCCATATTTCCCATGTTGTCTCCACTGACACTGAGGAAGACTGGAGGATCATTACCTCCTGGTGGGGACACAAGTCCAGCCTCCCCACTCTGTCTTTTCTGCCACCACCCCTGCAGAAGGCTTTAGGTGCTTCATTGTAGTCTGACAAGGGTGGAAGCTGAAGCTCAACCTTTTCTAGAGTACGGGAGGAGAAGGGCATGGTTTTCTGTGGTATTTGGCAAGAGTAGCAAGGTTGCTATTTAAGAAATGTTCTGTTTTATTAGGCTGCCTTTATCCTGGTCCTTTGGCTGGAGAGATTAGGCTTTTGTTGGGGTTTTCTTTTGGTCTGTGCCCTTGACTCTCTGGGTTGCCAGCTTCTTCAAGTTCATGTCTTAAATATATGAGAACTCATCACCATTTTTTTCCTTGGATTCTGAGGTTTCAAGGCAGCTTGTCTTCTTTTCTCCATGTTTCAGAACCTTTTTGTGTTGTTTCAGAGATAATGTCCAGTGATTTCAGTTGACTTAGTGGGAAAAGTAGGAAAAAGTATGCCTGATACAAATCATATTTATAATCTGCATATAGATATACAACCAATACATAACTACATGAAATGCCTTTTAACACGTGTTTTGTAATTTATACATGCAGTCTTAGCCAGCCACCTCACAAAGTGAAGAACGATCTCTGGGGCTGCTCAGTCCACAAATAACATTTCTAGAGATATTAAGGCTGTAGAATCTTATCTCAAAAGACCAGCTCTACTTGAGAGGGAAGGAGAGTCCCAGGCCAGTCCAGGCCACAGTGCTCTCATCTGCTGCCCCCCAGGGCCCATCAAGACCCTTCTCAGTTGGTCATTCAAAGAGAATAATCAGCTATTTCTCAAACTAGCCTATAAGGAACTTACATAAGCTTTGAGGCAGGAAAAGAAATATGTGCCTTAAAATTAAATTTCTCTAATTTGAAATAGGAGGCTATAATATGATACCTTTTTCTTTGTTTGTTTGTGTTTTGGTGCCATATGTAACTTAACTTTTTCATATTTTATATTAACCAGATGCACTACACACAGAAACGGAGTGAAAGATAGCATCCTTATTTGCCATCATGATGAATAATGACACATGTGACTGAAGGATACAAGCAGCAGTCTTTCTTTCTGGAAGCAATCTTTTCTTTCATCTCTTCTGCAGCAAGGTTACCTGCCTCTGGCTTGAATATAAGAACTAATCTAAAACCCATGCATACTGCACTTACACACACCATACTTTACAAAAGCACCTGAAGTAATTTATACTTTCTAATTATGCCAAAGTTTAACAAGGAATTATAAACTATTTTGAGAGACAAATTACTAGGGGGAAAAGAGAGGTAAAATAAATAATCAGGAGTATGTAAAATTATAAATCCTATAATTAAACTGTTTCAATTAGACAGATTAGTCAACTGAAAGGAAAATCAATTATTCTGGTAAGGAAGGAAAGAAAGGGAAGGATCATTTGCTGTATACCTCCCATGAGCTCGGAGTGAACAACGCTCCTTCACATTCATTCTCTCATTTAATTTTCACAAGACCATGAGGTAAGCCTTATTATCACAAATGTACAGATGGAGAACACAGAGGTTTAAATTCACATTAGTAATAAGTGGCTGAACTAAATTCAAATTCCCCTTTACCTGATAGCATTACTTACATTCTTTATTCTTATATTCTATACGTATATTCTATATTCTTCCCATCTCCAGAAAACATTACAACAAACTTAAATTTGGATAATATAGGGGGATACTGTTTGTTCTTTCCTCAGGGCCCCTCTTAGTATTATAAACATATTCTACCATTTAGTCTGATCTAAAGGCACAATCCCATACTTAATGTCTGGGGAAAAAAAAAACACCCATGGATTAAAAATTATCTTCCAGTTCAATGATCAATTTAATCACGGAAGATCAAAAAGAGCAGGGCATTAGTTCTAATAAACATATATTAGAAATCAAGGACAAATATTTGATAGTTTCTCTAGCCAGTCCTTCCTTACCATGCTCTTCCCCATTTTCTGTAATGCTAAGAGATGCATAGCACAAAATAAATAGATCATTTCTGAAGAAAATTTATCAAAATGGGAGAAGAAAAGAAGCCTCAAACTCCAGCTCTTTCTCCTGGGAAATGAAACAAACAAAAAGCACAACATTAAGAAGGTCATCTTTCCCTACAGGGTTCAATTTTTTAACTGGTAAGAAATAATTATTCCTCATATTATAACTGTAGAAAGTAAACCATAGAAAATGAGTTTTCCCAGAGTTGTACACAATGTCTTTGATGAGTAAAATAATCTTTGTTTCTAGATTCCAGTTTCTTTTCTATTTAAAAACTTTCTTCAATTTAGAACATATTAGTTGACAGATATTACCTAGATTTGGCCTGATGTATCAATATGGCTCTCAAATAATCACCATGGGGAAAGTATTATTAAGTTAAAAAAAAGGGAGATCAATCATTATATATCACTCATATGTCAACCAGTACATATATATCATCTGTTTATACACACACACATACACAATGGGTATTTGGTGAGTGTGATTTGGCAACATTGAGGGCAATACATTAAAAATTATTTTATTTTATTGTTAAAAACCCTAAATTAGATTTAGATTGAGTTGTAAACACATATTTTCCTAGGATTCACCAAAATGGAATTACTACTCTAATTTAGAGAAGATCCATGAGCTGTAGAGAATATGGACAGTATCTCAGGGAGGCAGCAAAGGGAAAAAGAAGAGACACTGACAGTTACCTTACACAACCGAGTTAAAACTATTCAGCAAGTCTCCTTACTGTTCACACTTAACTCATCTTTTCTCTACACATATAGATACGATATGCAAGACATGATGGCTCAAGGATCTAGTAAGGATGACACACCAAAACAAAAATCTTAATCCCATTAGAGCCACCTATAACCTTCCATACATTAAATAAGCAGATATCCTGGGTGAAATCAAAAGCCCTTGTTCTCTCTCTTTCTCATGTTTTCTGGGGTTTTTTTTTTGGGGGGGGGGCATTGTTGGTTTGTTTGTTTGGTCTCTCAATCTTCCTATCAAAGTTGTTCTAACTCTGGATGAAAGCAAGACCAATGCCACTTCTTTTGTGACTTCTAGGTCACAAAATACTGCTTCAATTTCACAATTATAAAGACAGTTCTATTTAATAAAGACTAGTTCTACTTAATAGTGAAAACTATTACAATTCATTTAGTATTAAAATTTTGTATCCCAAATGTGTGTCTGAGATAATCAGTAAGGCTGCAGCTGAAGATGAAGGCATAGTCATGGGCTTTCCCAACTTTTGTTTGACTTCGCCTTCCTTAGCAAATCTCTAAGGGATACTTTTTTCATTTTTTATTTAAATTCAATTAATTAACATATAGAGTATTATTAGTTTCAGAAGTAGCGTTCAGTGATTCATCAGTCTTATGTAACACCCAGTTCTCATTACATCATGTGCCCTCCTTAATGTCTATCATCCAGTGACTCATGGGTCATAGATAACAAAGTTATCCCCTCCTGCAACCCTCAGCTTGTTTCCTATGATTAAGAGTCTCTTATGGTTTGTCTCCCTCTGATTTCATCTTTTTTTATTTTTTCCTCCCTTCCCCTATGATCCTCGGTTTTGTTTCTTAAATTCCACATATGAGTGAAATCATATGATAATTGTCTTTCTCTGATTGATTTATTTTGCTTAGCATAATACCTTCTAGTTCCATCCACATCATTGCAAATGGTAAGGATTTCATTTTTTTTTTGATGGCTGAGTAATATTCCATTGTATATATACCACATCTTTCATGTAATCTTCCCTCCCTGCTCTCAGAAACTGGTAAAATGTTTCAAATGTGCTCTTTCCCTTGTGAGTATTCAGTGGATTCTTTGTGTTTAGCCCCATTTCTGCCTTTCACATGCAATTTCTGAGAGCTGAAATAAACTTTCAGTCCCTATGTAAAAAAATACACATGGAAAATATTATTTAGCTGCTACTTCAAATGGTACTTACTCCCAAAAAGATAAACCAATGAAAACAGATTATTTGTCTAGGTAACAGCTTACACATCAAGACTATTCCAATATGCAGTTTGCATATCAAAATTTGCTTTGCTCCTCCAACCCAAAGCTCTTATATCTTCCCAATCTCATGTAGCTGCTGCCTTAAAATCATCCAGCCCCACACTACACTTTCCAACTTTCCCTTTGGGTGGACAATATTAAGACTCTGTCAAGATGGTCTCCTCTCTTGCTCCAATTAATTTAATAAACTCAGCTTTGCTTGATCAACAGGGTTTTCTGGAGATCTGTGGGGTGGACGCATGGGATTTTGCCATCTCTTTGACTCAGATGAAGGCAGCTGTGCTCTGAGTGGTTACCTATTCCTTCCTCAGCCCCACTTAACCTGGCTTACCTTCAGCTTCTCTCAGCTCAAGTCTTTTAGTCCTCCTAGGCAACCCTGTTGCACAGAACCTACAACAGTAACACCTGGGCTTTTTTTCAGGTGTGAATCACCTTTAGTCTCTAGGAAACACTTTTTTCTGGACAACCTCAAGTGCAAAGCAAACTTTAGGTGGAAGTCTACAATGTTCCCAAAATAATATAGAAGTGTGAAGTTCTCTAGTCTCCTAAAGTCCATTTCACAAGTATTGGGACCCGGGGTTAGCAGCAAATATATAACCTCCTTCTTAGGATTTCACAACTCAGATGTCTTAAAAGAAATAGTCCTGACAAATCCTTATTTAATTCCTAACACATAAACTCTTATACCATCAACATGAGTGAGAACTTAGGGAGGCCCCCAAATAGTTTTGGCTATAAGCATTGTGTACATTTCACAACTCATGGGTCATAGATAACAAAGTTATCTATAATCTTAGAGTCTTAGCCAAAGTATCCATTTTGATATAAATGTTATGAGATAGTTCATTTCTCCTGATGGGATGTCTCCTCTTCTTCATGGTAACATAATTTAGGTATGTTTCCTGAAGACGTAGCCAAAGACTGAATATCCTATCCTTTTTTGAAGCTGTTTGTGACTATGTATTTTGCTTCTAACCAATGAAATTTTAAGGAAATAATGTGTACAACTTCCTTATTGCCTATGAGGAAGGAATGGCTTATCTGCCACTATTTCTTTTCCTTCTTTTACAAAAACTGGAACATGGACTTGGCATTCTCCTATTTTAACCAGTACCCTAGAGAATGGTAGAATGATTGATGAAAGAAAATTGGGTCTCTAAAGAACCTGGTAAAGCAGAAATTCTCAGCTCTAGATCACTAACCTATGTGAGAAAAAATAAAATCTCTCTCTATATTTTTATGTCTGTGTTACAACAGCTCAACCTGCATACTAAACAATAAGCCTCCTACTATACATATAATAACAGAGTTAAAACCTAAGTGTAGAGCTGTCAAAAAGTAGGGTAATGAATGTATGGAGAACACTCAGAAATTATCAATATAAATTATTTACAATGACCAAGCTATGGCAGCAACCCAAGTGTCCATTGATAGATGAATGGATAAAGAAGATGCAGTATATATATACATATATACATATATAATGGAATATTATTCAGCCATAAGAAAGAATAAAATCTTGTTATTTGAAACAACATGGATGCACCTAGAGGGTATAATGTTAAGTGAAATAAGTCCTATGTGGAAGTTAAGAAACAAAGTAAGCAAACAAACAATTTAGAAAAGGAGACCAAAAAAAAAAAAAAAACCAGACTCTTAAAAAACAGAAAACAAATTGATGGTTGTCAGAAGGGAGGTAGATGGGAGATGATCAAGGCGATTAAGAATACACTTATCTTGATGAGCACTGAAAAATTAATAGAATTGTTAAATTGTTATATTGTACACACTTGAAACTAATATAACACTGTGTGTTAATTATACTCGAATTAAAATAAAAAAATAAAACTGTAACAAGCTTGTAGAAGAGAGAAAATTTTGGTTCTGATTTAGGGGATACAATAGCTTCTCTGGTCCTTATTTTCATTATCTATTACATGAGATTTCACTAGATGGCAAAGTGCTTCTACTTCCAAAAGTCTAGAAGTTAATTCTCCATATTACAGCAGTGTTGGGAATGACAGCCTATCATCATTCTTATACACCTTCAGAGTTATAGGTTGCCTGTGATTATATGGGGTCTCTCCCCTTTATTTATTTTATTGGGCATTATTTATTTAACAAGATCACGAACAGAGAATCCACAGTGCAGGTTGTCCTGTCTCTAACTCACCTCTATGGTGTCAAATACGAGTTGCAGAAAATAACTTCCAATTGACCACATGCTAGCAAAAGAAAAAGAAGAAAAACAAATCTTCTAACATTGATGTTTCTTTTCAATTCTATGAGCTTAAGTGTTCCACTAGAACATAAACTCAGATTCAGACATATTTTAGGATCTCTGATGAAAGAGAGGGCAGGTGTACCAGATTCGAATTTGCTTAAGAATGTTGTGCTGAAAGAAAAAGAGGAAATGGGATTGCTTGGGGCATCTACGGTAGGAGTGGAAGGGTGGGATACAGAAGGACAGAGTGGGTGATGTGATGTCTATTCAAGATACTGACTGGCCTGGCTCAAATTGAGATCTGGGGCATGACCCTTACAAAGTGAAAGGGTGCAAGTAAACTCCGGAGGAGCAGTTTTCATGGAGAAGTCATAAAACGTTGGAACACAGGTAAACAATGCTGCTTGAGTGACCAGATGATGAGACACAGAGGAGAAAAACAAAGTTCCATCATATTGAGGACACCTGGGAACACAATGTTGCTCTGTCAGCTCAGAGGCTTCTAGTCTGAAGCTTTGGAATTGTTGAAAAACAGAACTTATCAGGCCTTTTTCAAGAATCCCAATAACCGAGGGGGGCGGAGCAAGATGGCAGAGGAGTAGGAGACCTGGATTTCGTCTGGTCTCAGGAATTCAGCTGGATAGGGATCAAACCATTCTGAACACCTACAAACTCAACAGGAGATCGAAGAAAAGAAGAGCAACAACTCTCTCATCAGAAAAGCGACCACTTTCTGGAGAAGTGAATCCGAGGCAATATTCGGGAGGATAGACGGCGGGGGAGGGGCCTCTATCGGCCGCTTCTGACAAGTGATAGAACCGCGGAGCACAAAATCGGAACTTTTAAAAGTCTGATCCACTGAGGGACGTCACTCTGGTGGCTAAGCGGGGGGTGGAACCCTCTGGGACAGTGTGGTCTCAGGACCCACGGGTCACAGAAAGACCGGGGGGTGCCTGAGTGTGGCAGAGCTCCCAGGTATCGGAGCGGGGAAGCTGGCTGCAGAGGCGGAGCCCAGGCGCGGGCTCTCAGCTCAGGGTTGCCATAAACCGTGATCTGCGGCACAGTCGGGCCACTGCTCCTCCAGCAGGGACCCAACAAGTGGCAGATCCGGGGAGACTCACCTTCCTCCCCTGGGAGGAGCCGCACGGGAGTGCGCCGCAGGGATCTGCTGGGTTTGGAGACTCCACCCGGGGTTGGGTGCCAGAGATAGAAATGCGCGGTCACAGGCCGGGTGAGCACGGAGTGTGGCCGGAGACCGGGGAGACGGGAGTGACTGACGGCTTTTCTCTGGGGACTCACTGAGAAGCGGGGCCCCGCGTTCTCGGCTCCTCCGTGGGGGAGATTGGGAGGCCGCCATTTTCACTCTCCGCCTCCAAAGCTGTAGGGAAAGCTCGCAGGGAACAAAAGCCCTGGAGAGCAAACCCGAGCAGATTACTTAGCTGGGAGGGGGCAAGGGCGGGGCAATTCTGCCTCCGGCAGAGACATTTGGAAACCACGGCAACAGGCCCCTCCCCAGAAGATCAGCGAGAACAGCCAGCCAAGACCAAGTTTACCCATCAATGAGAACAGCAGAACTCCAGCTCTAGGGGACTACTGCACATAGAATTCATGGCTTTTTTACCATGATTCTGTAGTCTTTCAAAGTTAATTTTTTTTAACTGTCTTTTCTTTTTTTTTCTTTTTGAATTTTTCTTTTTCCCTTTTTCAACCAACATCTTATCAATCCCTTTTTTTAAAAAAAAAAAAAAACATTTTTATTTTTCATTTTTAGAGTCATATTCTATCCCTTCATAGTAGTTACCCATATTTTTGGCTTATATATATAAGTTCTTCTCTCTTTAAAATTTTGAGATAGTTTCTTCTAACAGATCAAAATATACCCTAAATCTCCAGTATATGGTGTTTTCTATTCCCCTGCCTGATCACATCCTCTCCCTTTTTTTTTTCTTTTTTTAAATCCTCTTCTTTCTTTTTTCAAACAACTTCTTCTCACTTCCTTTTATAAAATTTTTTATACTTTCCATCTTTACAGTCATATTCCATCCCTTCATCATATCAACCCTTATTTTTGTACATATATAAGTTTTTCTTTCTTTAAAATTTTGGGAGGCACTTTCTTCTAAAAGACCAAAATACACCCCAAATCTACTGTGTGGCACTATCTATATACCAGCCTGATCATATTTGATCACATTCTGGTTTTTTTGTTGTTGTTGTTTTGTTTTGTTTTTATCTTTATCTTTTTCTTTTTTCTCTCTTTCCCTTTCTTTTCCCACTGCTTCAGGTTTTTTCTGATTTGTTTAGAGTATATTTTCTGGGGACGTTGTTACTCTGCTAGCATTTTGTTCTCTCATTAATCTATTCTCCTCTGCACAAAATGACAAGACGGAAAAAATCACCTCAACAAAAAGAACAAGAGGTAGTACCGACTGCCAGGGACCTACTCAATACGGACATTAGTACAATGTCAGATCTAGAGTTCAGAATCATCACTTTAAAGATACTAGCTGGGCTTGAAAAAAATATGGAAGTTATTAGAGAAACACTTTCTGGAGAAGTAAAAGAACTAAAATCCAACCAAGTAGAAATCAAAAAGGCTATTAATGAGGTGCAATCAAAAATGGGGGCGCTAACTGCTAGAATAAATGAGGCAGAAGAGAGAATCAGTAATATAGAAGATGAAATGATGGAAAATAAAGAAGCTGAGAAAAAGAGAGAGAAACAACTACTGGATCACGAGGGCAGAATTCGAGAGATAAGCAATACCATAAGATGAAACAACATTAGAATAATTGGGATCCCAGAAGAAGAAGAAAGAGAGAGAGGGGCAGAAGGTATAATGGAGCAAATTATAGCAGAGAACTTCCCTAATTTGGGGAAGGAAACAGGCATGAAAATCCAAGAAGCACAGAGAACCCCTCTCAAAATCAATAAAAATAGGTCAACACCCCGACATCTAATAGTAAAACTTACGAGTCTCATAGACAAAGAGAAAATCCTGAAAGCAGCTCGGGAGAAGAGATATGTAACCTACAAGGGTAGAAACATTAGATTGGCAACAGACCTATCCACAGAGATCTGGCAGGTCAGAAAGGACTGGCAGGATATATTCAGAGCACTAAATGAGAAAAATATGCAGCCAAGAATACTCTATCCACCTAGGCTGTCATTGAAAATAGAAGGACAGATAAAAAGCTTCCAGGACAAACAAAAACTAAAGGAATTTGCAAACACAAAAGCAGCCCTACAGGAAATCTTGAAAGGGGTCCTCTAAGCAAAGAAAGAGCCTAAAAGCAACATAGACCAGAAAGGAACACAGACAATATATGGTAACAGTCACCTTACAGGCAATACAATGGCACTAAATTCCTATCTTTCAATAGTTACCCTGAATGTAAATGGGCTCAATGCCCCAATCAAAAGACACAGGCTATCAGACTGGATTAAAAAACAAGACCCATCGATATGCTGTCTGCAAGAGACTCATTTTAGACCCAAAGACACCCCCAGATTGAAAGTGAGGGGGTGGAAAACCATTTACCATGCTAATGGACACCAAAAGAAAGCTGGGGTGGCAATCCTTATATCAGACAAATTAGATTTTAAACCAAAGACTGTAATAAGAGATGAGGAAGGACACTATATCCTACTTAAAGGATCTATCCAACAAGAAGATCTAACAATTGTAAATATCTATGCCCCTAACATGGGAGCAGCCAATTATATAAGCCAATTAATAACAAAAGCAAAGAAACACATCGACAATAATACAATAATAGTGGGGGACTTTAACACCCCCCTCACTGAAATGGACAGATCGTCTAAGCAAAAAATCAACAAGGAAATAAAGACTTTAAATGACACACTGGACCAAATGGACTTTACAGACATATTCAGAACATTCCACCCCAAAGCAACGGAATACACATTCTTCTCTAGTGCCCATGGAACATTCTCCAGAATAGATAACATCCTAGGTCATAAATCAGGTCTCAACCGGTACCAAAAGATTGGAATCATTCCCTGCCTATTTTCAGACCACAATGCTTTGAAACTAGAGCTCAATCACAAGACAAAAGTCAGAAAAAACTCAAATACATGGAGGCTAAAGAGCATCCTACTGAAGAACGAATGGGTCAACCAGGAAATTAAAGAAGAATTAAAAAAATACATGGAAACCAATGAAAATGAAAACACAACTATTCAAAATCTTTGGGATGCAGCAAAGGCAGTCCTAAAAGGAAAGTATATAGCAATACAAGCCTTTCTCAAGAAGCAAGAAAGGTCTCAAGTACACAACCTAACCCTACACCTAAAGGAGCTGGAGAAAGAACAGCAAATAAAGCCTAAACCCAGCAGGAGAAGAGAAATAATAAAGATCAGAGCAGAAATCAATGAAATAGAAACTAAAAGAACAGTAGAACAGATCAACGAAACTAGGAGCTGATTCTTTGAAAGAATTAACAAGATTGATAAACCCCTGGCCAGACTTATCAAAAAGAGAAGAGAAATGACCCAAATCAACAAAATCATGAATGAAAGAGGAGAGATCACAACCAACACCAAAGAAATACAAACAATTATAAGAACATATTATGAGCAACTCTATGCCAGCAAATTCGATAACCTGGAAGAAATGGATGCATTCCTAGAGATGTACCAACTACCAAAACTGAACCAGGAAGAAATAGAAAACCTGAACAGACCTATAACCACTAAGGAAATTGAAGCAGTCATCAAAAATCTCCCAAAAAACAAAAGCCCAGGGCCAGATGGCTTCCCAGGGGAATTCTACCAAACATTTCAAGAAGAATGAATACCTATTCTTCTGAAACTGTTCCAAAAAATAGAAATGGAAGGAAAACTTCCAAACTCGTTTTATGAGGCCAGCATTACCTTGATCCCCAAACCAGACAAAGACCCCATCAAAAAGGAGAATTACAGACCAATATCCCTGATGAACATGGATGCAAAAATTCTCACCAAAATACTAGCCAATAGGATCCAACAGTACATTAAAAGGATTATTCACCATGACCAAGTGGGATTTATCTCTGGGCTGCAAGGTTGGTTCAACATCCGCAAATCAATCAATGTGATACAATACATTAACAAAAGAAAGAACAAGAATCATATGATCCTCTCAATAGATGCAGAAAAAGCATTTGACAAAGTACAGCATCCTTTCTTGATCAAAACTCTTCAGAGTATAGGGATAGAGGGTACATACCTCAATATCATAAAAGCCATCTATGAAAAACCTACAGCGAATATCATTCTCAATGGGGAAAAACTGAGAGCTTTCCCCCTAAGGTCAGGAACGCGGCAGGGATGTCCACTATCACCGCTGCTATTCAACATAGTATTGGAAGTCCTAGCCACAGCAATCAGACAACAAAAAGAAATCAAAGGCATCCAAATTGGCAAGGAAGAAGTCAAACTCTCACTCTTTGCAGATGATATGATACTTTATGTGGAAAACCCAAAGGACTCCACCCCAAAACTGCTAGGACTCATACAGGAATTCAGTAAAGTGGCAGGATATAAAATCAATGCACAGGAATCAGTGGCATTCCTATACACCAACAACAAGACAGAAGAAAGAGAAATTAAGGAGTCTATCCCATTTACAATTGCACCCAAAACCATAAGATACCTAGGAATAAATTTAACCAAAGAGACAAAGGATCTGTACTCAGAAAACTATAAAATACTCATGAAAGAAATTGAGGAAGACACAAAGAAATGGAAAAACGTTCCATGCTCATGGATTGGAAGAACAAATATTGTGAAGATGTCAATGCTACCTAGAGCAATCTACACATTCAATGCAATCCCCATCAAAATACCATCCACTTTTTTCAAAGAAATGGAACAAATAATCCTAAAATTTGTATGGAACCAGAAAAGACCCCGCATAGCCAGAGGAATGTTGGAAAAGAAAAGCAAAGCCGGCGGCATCACAATTCCGGACTTCCAGCTCTATTACAAAGCTGTCATCATTAAGACAGCATGGTACTGGCACAAAAACAGACACATAGATCAATGGAACAGAATAGAGAGCCCAGAAATGGACTCTCAACTCTATGGTCAACTCATCTTTGACAAAGCAGGAAAGAGTGTCCAATGGAAAAAAGACAGTCTCTTCAACAAATGGTGTTGGGAAAATTGGATAGCCACATGCAGAAGAATGAAACTGGACCATTTCCTTACACCACACACAAAAATAGACTCCAAATGGTTGAAAGACCTCAATGTGAGACAGGAGTCCATCAAAATCCTAAAGGAGATCACAGGCAGCAACCTCTTTGACCTCAGCCGAAGCAACTTCTTCCTAGAAACATTGCCCAAGGCAAGGGAGGCAAGGGCAAAAATGAACTATTGGGACTTCATCAAGATAAAAAGCTTTTGCAAAGCAAAGGAAACAGTCAACAAAACCAAAAGACAACCAACAGAATGGGAGAAGATATTTGCAAATGACATATCAGATAAAGGGCTAGTATCCAAAATCTATAAAGAACTCATCAAACTCAACACCCAAAGAACAAAGAATCCAATCAAGAAATGGGCAGAAGACATGAACAGACATTTTTCCAAAGAAGACATCCAAATGGCCAACAGACACATGAAAAAGTGCTCAATATCGCTCGGCATCAGGGAAATCCAAATCAAAACCTCAGTGACATACCACCTCACACCAGTCAGAATGGCTAAAATTAACAAGTCAGGAAACGACAGATGTTGGCGGGGATGTGGAGAAAGGGGAACCCTCCTACACTGTTGGTGGGAATGCAAGCTGGTGCAGCCACTCTGGAAAACAGTATGGAGGTTCCTCAAAAAGTTGAAAATAGAGCTACCCTATGATCCAGCAATTGCACTGCTGGGTATTTACCCCAAAGATACAAAAGTAGGGATCCGAAGGGGTACATGCACCCCGATGTTTATAGCAGCAATGTCCACAATAGCCAAACTGTGGAAAGAGCCAAGATGTCCATCAACAGATGAATGGATAAAGAAGAAGTGGTATATATATACAATGGAATATTATGCAGCCATCAAAAGGAATGAGATCTTGCCATTTGCAACAACGTGGATGGAACTGGAGGGTATTATGTTGAGTGAAATAAGTCAAACAGAGAAAGACATGTATCATATGACCTCACTGATATGAGGAATTCTTAATCTCAGGAAACAAACTGAGGGTTGCTGGAGTGGGGGGTGGGGTGGGAAGGATGGGGTGACTGGGTGATAGACACTGGGGAGGGTATGTGCTCTGGTAAGCGCTGTGAATTGCGCAAGACTGTTGAATCTCAGATCTGTACCTCTGAAACAAATAATGCAATATATGTTAAGAAAAAAAAAAAAGAAGAAGAAGAAGGTAGCGGGAGGGGAAGAATGAAGCGGGGGAAATCGGAGGGGTAGACGAACCATGAGAGACGATGGACTCTGAAAAACAAACAGGGTTCTAGAGGGGAGGGGCGTGGGAGGATGGGTTAGCCTGGTGGTGGGTATTGAGGAGGGCACATTCTGCATGGAGCACTGGGTGTTATGCACAAACAATGAATCATGGAACACTTCATCTAAAACTAATGATGTAATGTATGGGGATTAACATAAGAATAAAAAAATAAAAATAAAAAAAAATAAAAAAAAAAAAGAATCCCAATACCCACTTTCTCTTATATTTTTAGACTAGTCCATAGGGAGAGTGTATCTAATTCAACATAAGCAGGGATGTTGGCTTAAACTGCATGAATGCTATATTTCCACAAAGTAGTTGGCACATTCATTATGACCAAGGAATTCAAATACTATTATAATAATAGTTACCCTGTCGGAAATGCATGATGGAGACAGTGGAAACGTCAGTCAATGCCACTGCAGCAGACTGAAGTTGGATTATAAGCAATATAAATCTCTGAAGTTGAAAGCTGAGCTGCCTAAAGCTACAATCATTATTTGCATAGTTTTCAAATATGGACTCATGTGCCAAAATGTCTTGTTGTTTAGTTGTTGGGTTTTCCCCTTTGGTTTTTGGCATAGGAAAGATATCGATGAATGCTGCAGAGCATACCTAAGCAAACAAGTTGGAAATAAAACAACGAATTTGAATGTAGCTGAGACAAAGTAGAAAATATATTTCTGAGGCAGTGAATTGTCAGTTTGCTCCCGAAAATTAACAAACAGGCCTTAAATAATAATAAGGTCCCAGGTCCTTCCTTACATCAGTCACAGAGTGTCAACAACTGAAGTTCAGGTAGCTTTTTGCTTCCTTTTTAATTCTCCACTTGGCATACACAAAATTGTGTCTTCTCACTTTTAGTCTAAGGTTATATTTTCTGTAACTTCTCACTTCAGCGAATTCACGGCACTGAGATGAACAAACTCAAGATTTGAAATCTGCCTTTTGAACCTTTGTCCCCATATTATGGTTTGTAGGTAGCTAAAGTCATCAATATAAATAACTTTAAAATACCATGATTTCATGAGCTGTTAGACTTTAGTTTTATCATTTATTTTCTCACAATTATTCCTTTTTAATAGTAGGTCTAGAAAATTATCCTTGACTAGCATTGTTAACTCATCCTTTCATTCTCCCAAAGAAATCTCTTATTCAAACAAAGAAACCTTATTTCTGAATGATCTCAGTGGGACTTCATGTTCATCTATGCACTGCTCGGTAGCTTTAAAGCACCATGCTTTTAAATGACAAAAAGAAAATACATTTTCTCATAATCTATGTAGAAAAAAATCTAAAGGTTTGGGTAAGCACAATGGCTGTGCTCAAGTATTTGATTCATTGAATCATGAAACATTTAGAAAATGCCTACTTCTTCATGTGCTGCCTTTTTGTTATACTGACACATTAGGATTTTGCTTTCCTATAATTCTGGAATGAATAATAGGAGAACATCAGGTAGTCAGGGATTATCATCATATGGGCATTCCAAGCCAGTTCAAACCAATCATGTCCAACAATGCCACTTCCATTTCAGAAGACATTTATTGGTCACACATATGGCAGCTCCTTTCAGGGACATCTAGAAGACAGCACAGAGGTCTTCATATTTCTAAACAACAGAAAGATCATGGATTATGTTTTAGTTATCTTTTGCTGCAAAACAAATTATCCTAAAATGTAGTGACCTAAAACAACAATAATCACTTTTTAATCTTTCACAGTTTCCATGGGCCAGGAATTCCACAGGGAGCTTCTGGTTCTATGTCTCTCACAAGATTGCAATCAGAGATTGGTTAGAGCTACAGTCTTCTGAAGCTTGAGTGAAACTATAGGATTTGCTTCCTAGTGGCCCACTCACAGGGCCAGCTGGTTGATGCAGACTGTTGGCCAGGAGCCTCCGTTCCTCTCCACTGGGGCTCTTCCACATGGCTGCTTGTATAACTTTGCAGTATGATTATTGGCTTTCCCCAGAACACATAATCCAAGAAACCAAGGCGAGAAACTGTAATACCTTTTATGATCTTGCCTCAGAAGTTACATATGTCACATCCACTCTGTTCTACTGGCCTCACCAGTCATCTCTGATTCAATACGGTAGGGGACCCATACAAGGGTCTCAATCGCAGCAGGAGAAGACCATTGGGGGACATATCTGGCTAAGACAAATTCTCTGAAGTGTGTTGTACATTATCATTTTTAAGTTTTTAACCACACAAATGTAGAACTGTCTAAAAGACTAAAAATTCCTATCATATGCATTCTTCTTTATAGATTAGAAGGAATATATCTTCCAATGTATACACTTCCCATCACTTGACTGACTACAGAAAGAGAGAGAGAGAAATTGACTTTCCCTAAAAAAAAATCACAATATACAGAGTTCCACAACAAACACTTAAATTTTATTAAGAAAGGCAATATAATAGCATTACAGAAAGTTTCAGTAGATCTAATAAAAAGTCACCAGTCATAATCCTATGTAACACAACCCTTCATTTTATATACTCTCAGTGTTCATTTATATGCCTAAATATGTTATTTACATGGTCACAGTAATAATATAAATACAAGTTATAGTCTGCCTTTTTTACTTAACATGAACTTAGTATTTTCATGTTCCACAATTATTATTAGATTAGTTGTATAAATTTTAGATGTTACTGGAAAAGTTTAGTGTAGCCATATAGGGGGATTTACTTGATTTAAAGGATTAGTCAGTGAGAATGCATGTGACCACCAAACTACCTCACTAGCTTCTCCTCTAATAACATAGAATTTCTTATGTACAACAGTTACACAGAAATATGTTTGCTACATTTAAATATGTAATCTAGTAGATAACAACCCTGATCATGGAGTAATATAAGTTCCTAAAATTGTTTCTCCTTAATAAGATTCCTTATTGCCAATTGTTGAAATACTCATTAAATACAGCAATATTTGCTTAATAATATTCATACATATTTTTATGCAGATGAGCATTTTAAATCCCAGATTTTTTTTTTAATTTACTGAATGATAAACATAAGGGATTCTCAATTTCATTGGGAAGACAAACAGCACATTCTCCAGACAAGTGACTGAGACAGGGGGCCTTTATGGCAGCAGGGAAAAAATAGTATAATAAGGAAAAAAACTCTCAACTTGATCTAATTTAGAGCCCAGAAGAGCTCTAGGAATCTCTGAGAATTAATCTTTCTATTTATCCAGAGTGAAAGAAGACAATTAAGGTTACGAAAAATAAAATGTAAATGAGCAGCTTTTTTTCTCCTCAGCAATATTCTACCCTCGTTCCTAATAACTGAAGCTTTGTAAGCCAAACTTAGCATTAGAACATTTTATACTTCTTTCTTGCAGAAAGAATAAAAAGTGATTTGAGGCTGCATATTTAACTTTAGATTATAAAATGATGTTTAAATTAAAATACAAATGGATAATCATCAAAAACACGTCAAACTTGAAAATTGGATTTTGAAATTAATATGATGTATTATAAGTATTAGTTTATGTGTCTTTCTTCCCTTATTAACCTGGGAGTTCCATCAGAGGAAGATTCACTTTGTATTCCTGTCACCAAGAACACTATCTAGCACATAGACACTCAAGAAACATTTACTAAAATAATTTTTTTAATTATCTCCTAATTTGAGTGGAAGTAGAGAATCTCAACTAACTGAATATGGAACTTACCTTTCTCCTAAACTACTCTTTTATTCTGTTAATTTCAAAACCTTGAATATTCTGACTTTGACTATGGACAAGTTTGGTTGTCTCTTGTAATTACAAATGATGTTTCCGGTATTATTTTCTATAATTACTTAAAAGATATATCAAGTCTAACATTCAAGAAAGCATACTCCCCCCCCACATATATATACAAGCTTGTATGTATACAAACATGTATGTATACATATATACACCAATACATGGGTACCAACCTACATAAAACTGGATAAAAGCCATCCTCTTTCCCACATCTTCAACCTCATTTTTAAATCAATCTCTATTCAATATTTATGTTTTTAGTTCTTTTTGATGACTGTATCCATTTCTCTAAATATAAACTTTTATTACTTTTCTCAGATTTGTTAACGTTAGACCATATTTATTTGCAATCATGAAATACTGGGATATTACATTTGATGTCCTCCTCTCACACTTTGTGTTACATTATCATTTCTAATTATTCTACTGATTACTTTTGGAACTCAACTAATAGTCTTGTTTCTATTTCCTGTTTCTTTAAATTCAGTTTGTATCTTGACTCCTTATTGGGAGAGAAAGTCTTCCATGAGTTTCTCATGCTACACTTCTGTTGGGTATGCTAAAAAGGCAAGGCCCTGACTGCTCTTCATCTGGGTTGTACTCACAGTGAGCAATCTTGGGGCAAAGAGCAGTCTTGCTTAATGCCTGCTATAAAAGATGTGGATTCACCAAGTTCAATGTCTGTGCCTGTGATGCAAACCTCCTGTGTACACAGCATCCTGCTAGATCCATCTGCATAGCCCTGGGGAGGAAAGAAAAACTGACTCAGACATGATGCTCACACTGCTTGCTGTGCTGTGAGAAATAAGTCCTTTGTCTCTGACCCAGAAGACTTTCGTCTTCTGCCAGTATCTGTGAAACAGTAACAGGCTTACTTAGCATTGGATAGAACACACACATTCCTCCTCAATCAGCTATGCTCTAATTTTTACATTATTGAGGTTTTTAACATCCATTTTCCATTCTAAAACTTTAATTAAACTTTCTGCTCTTCGTCCTAAAATTGCTATATAATTTAAAATCCAATAAACAGTTTACATTATTAATAACTATTAAACATTTGGTGTACTAGGATTTTGTCTCTATGAGTCCAATGTTATACTCTTTGAACCACCATAAAGAGACTTTTCAGAAGAGTGTGAAGAGTGTCTCTTTCCTCTGAAAGAAATCTTTTATTACTTCCTTGATATTTTCTTCCATTTTCTCCCTCCTTCTGTACTACTTTTAGTTGATTATTATAGTGATTACTCACCTATTCACCTATTTTTGGCCTCTTGTTTTTTGCTCTGCATTGTTAAAGATTTGTTTAACTTACTTTCCATAACTTTTAATTGAGTTTTTATATTTATTTTCATATTAATTTTTAGACCTTAACAACTTTTTCTTTTTCTAAGGTAGCTTTGACAATTACCCAATTCTAGGTTTTTTTATATAATTGTGTGTTAGACTATGGTAAAGTTTATTTATTTGTTTGTTCTCTTCTATAAACTGTTTCTTTTTCCTCCCAGGGTAGTACTTTTCATTTTATTTAATATTTTGTCTTTCTTCTTCATACTGACATTTTCTGTATTCATCTGTGGTGTGGGGAATGTTATGGTATGCTATTCAGATTTCCCCCTCAGGATTAAAGCATTTATTTGTCTAGTTGCTGGGATGGTTGTCCGCTAACTACTCTCAGTTCAGTCTACTGCTTTAATTACGTCAGCTGGGTGTTCTACTCAGCCGAAGGGCATGTGCTTTTCCTGAAGCAGCTCACATTCAATGTCTAATCCACAATGGAACATAGAGCCCCAGAGCCCTTGCTTCAAAACTTTGGACTTTTGGACTCTTGGGATAGAAGGATTACCCCAGCTTCAAAGTTCCTTGCAGGGCCAGCTGTGTCCACGTCATAACTGTATCATAGTCTCATTTTCCCCTTTATTCAATCCTACTACCTTTCCCCACCCAACAGATCTTGATCCCAAAGCCACTTCCTCATAAACTTCTTGCATGATGCTCTGTCTCAGATTTGGCTTCATAGGAAACCCAAACTGCAACAAGTAATTGTTGGTTCCCCAATAGAGAATTAAAATTGAGAGTGTGAGCACCCTCTGCTACTACGTAAAATGGTAGGTGTTCTTACCTTTCCTCTGAATGGGAAACATTTCTGGAAGGCTCCATGGCATCTCACTAGTAGGCTTCAACTTAGCATAAGGGGGCTGGGAGGACAGCTATCAGCCATGCCAACCCTCATGTGCCTGATGAGGAGGGCTCTACTTTGGGCACAACAATTACCCTAGAAGACTTAAACCACCCCCCCAGACTATTTTTAGATAAAGTGTCAAACAACTATTTGTTTTGGGATAACTGGTAAATCCCTGGGACATAGAGGAATCAGCATTTCTATATAAAGAACTTCAGTTACAATAGTCTCCTCTTTCTCCATGGTTTTGCTTTCCATGGTTTCAATTACCCAACATCAACCATGGTCCAGAAGGTCAATAATAGCCTAACACTACATAACACTATCAATTTCAACTCATCATATAGTCATTCTATCTCATATCATCACAAGAAAAAAGAAGGGTGAGTAAGATATTTTGAGGAGAAAGACCACATTCACATAATTTCCATTATAGTGTATTGTTATAATTGTTCTATTTATTAGTAGGTATTGTTAATTTCTCACTGTACCTAATTTAGAAATTAAACTTTATCATAAGTATGTATGTATAGGAAAAAAACATAGTATATATAAAGTTTGGTATCATCTGCAGTTTCAGGCATCCACTGGGGGTCTTGGCATATATCCACTGTGGATAAGGGAAGGCTACTGTAATTTCTTTATTTTCACTTCAATTTTTTTATGTGTTTCTTTATTTCATAAAGTTTTTCCATGCTCCTACCAGTAGGTATGTTCTCATTTTTACTGTAGTCTCTCTAGAACATTCTGGGCTCTGATATCTACTGTCATGTTTTCTCCATTAACACTCTCTCATGCTCTTTCTAACTTCCAAAATTTGTTGAAAGAAAAACGACATTCTATGATAGTACTCACTTATTATTCTATATTGTATTTAGTTTTATTTCTATGTTTCTTTTTTAATTTTACTGAGCTCTAAAAGTGGAGAAGTAAAAAAGTACTCACTCTATTATCCTAAATTGAAATGGCTCACCCAAATTAAATACTACACTACTTAAATAAAATTTCATGTTTTGTGTATAAATTGGATGGCATATATGTAATATATGGGAATATATAGGTAGCGGTAGCACTATCCAGAAAGTCAGAAGGTTTGAGTTCTATTGCATATTTCAAATAATTAACCATGTGGTATTGGGCAAGTGATTTCATGGGGTTTCATTTTTCTTGCCCCAGATCTTCATTCAAGCAGAGCTATTTGGGGAATATTCTTAAACATCTGTGATGATTCCAAATTTAGATACAAATCTATAGTGAAAAAAATTAACAACAAAGCCAAACACTTCAGTTATCTGCTCCTCATGTGTCCATGAGCCAGTTATTGATATGTCCCTGGGAACTCAACTTTCTCTAATCTCTGTTTCTCAATCATAAGTGAAGTTATGCACTTGTGTATGATTTGGTATAGACAAAGGACATTCTATAAGCATCATTTGCTCTTGATTTCGGCATCTCAAAATGTTCTGGCCAGATACCCCCTTATATGCCAATTAAACTCATTTTGATGAATATGAGTCATCTGTAATTTATTGAACATAACATGGAAACAAATTATTTTTAAAAATGAGCAAAACTGGGTCACCGGTCAAACATGAATAAGGTCTTTATCATCTTTCTTGGAACATTTTTGTCATTTAATAATTGAAGTGTCTAACACAATTCCAGTCTTTTAAATGTTAGTCATCTATGTTGGATCTGGGGGGGAAAAAATACTGTAAAATTTCTGCTCCAGTATATTTGCTGCAAATTATTATAATATGGTTTTAGATTTTTACTGTGAATAGACAGGATTTCCAACTAACTAGAAATAATGTTATAAATTCCATCAAAGGGAGCTCATTTATGAGCTGATAGGGACTAATAATGACCTCTAACTGTGTGACAGCGTTAAGCATTTTGGGCTTTCAAATTTACTTCCTAGGAAAATCTTTGCATATTCATTTTAATTGAATGTCATAATTATTTTTCTAAAATAGTCAAGTAGGAAATATGTAGAAATATCAAATGCCTATTTAAAAAAAAAGAAAAGCATGGCTAATCCTAAAAATGTAGCTCTCTATAAAGACTTCCCTGGTCATCTACTTCCAGATACCTTAACAAGATCCACAATATGCCCTTAAAATCATTTCCAGAGCCTGACACCTTTGACATTTGAAAGTAAATTTATGTCTAAATAGAATCTATATTTTTACAATTTCTTTAATTATGCCATTGACCGTGAGCCAAAACTAGGTTCTGTACTACTTAGTATGTGACCCTGAGTGAGGAACTTAACCTTACTGTGCCTCAGTTCACTTATCTGTAAAATAAAGATAATAATGATTTTTACCTCATAGGGGTGAGAGAGAAATTCAACAGGTTTTTACAAATTAAGTGCTCACCAAATGCCTGACATATAGTCAACATACAGTGATCATTTGCTATAATAACAATAATTGTTACCTTATGGTAAATAAGGTACACATTTTTCCTTTATCATTTTTTATGTTTATTAAATCACCTTTATCTTTTCCGTTTCCAAATTAATACTTTGATATCTGCAACTTTTCATAACATTCTACTAATTTTCAAGTATTTAATCATCTGAATTGTATGCAAAATAATGTTTATGTAGTGAATTCTATGTGCCAAAACACACATAAAAACAATATGGGGAAGGGAAGGTAATTATTAATATGGAGCTCCTTATCCTTAAGGCACTTACAAGTTGTCAGATTGCTACCCACATAAATAGAGCCAAACGAATATATGGACAGTGCTTTCCTTTTGGTATAGAGATATCATAAGAGCACAGAAAAGAAAGGGTTAAAATTTCACTAAGCATAAAAAAAAAAAAACAAAGATAGGTGACATTGGAGGTGGACCTTGAAGGATGTGTAAGATTTCAAGAGATGGAGACAAAAAGAGGGCCATTCCAGTAGAATTAAAAATAAAAACAAAACAAAATGAAAATTTAGGAAATACATAAAATAGAAAGCAGAGATGTATGGAGCTGAAGACATGTCATCTAGTGGTCTAATCAAACTTGAGTTCAGCCATATTTAAAAGGAAAAATTCTCACAGTCACAAGGTTAATTAATTCTTATTATTTTAAAACAATTTATATATGTACATCCTAAAACTGGTTTGAGTACCTCCTGTTATAGTTCTTATCCAAATATAAAATTAAAACTTTTATAAATTAAATTAAAAACTACCAAACCAGTAATATTCATATCAAGAACATTAGTGCAATGTAATGAATGATGTATGTGCAAGTAATCACTCTTCAAAATATAAAAAAGTTAAAGCCCAGCTCCTTTGGACTTTGGCATGTCTACACATCACCATATGCCTTTTGAAAACTCAGACCTCCCTTCATTCTTCTATGTCCAAACAACCAGGATACCCTTGTTTATAGAGCGAAAAGAAATCATCTAGCAATAGTTGGTACTATTATATTACTTATATACTAACCCAACTTCTCTTCTTTTCTAATTTCCTCCCAACATTTAATATACAGTTGACCCTTGAACAGCATGGGGGTTAGGGACACCAACACCCCTGTGCAGTTGAAAATCTGCAAATAAATTTTGACTCCCCCAAAATTTAACTAAGAGCCTACTGTTGACTGGAAGCTTTACCGATAACATAAACAGTTAATTAACACATATTTTTTGATGTTATATGTGCTAGTTAATGTATTCTTACAATAAAGTAAACTAGAGAAAAGAAACTGTTATTAAGAAAATCATAAGGAAGAAGAAATACTTATAGAACTTTACTGTAAAAAATCCACTTGCAGATGGACCCTCACAGTTTAGACCTATGCTGTGCAAGGGGCAACTGTAGTCCTAATTGGTACCAATATAATCATGAACACAAATAAAAAAATACCACAAAAATGCAATAGATGACCCTAAATATGGTTGCATAGACATATATATGTATTTAGAGAGGGTGAAAGGAACACGAAGCCCTGACAGCAGTTAGCTGGGAGCTTGCTTGGCACACACAGGTAAGGCCATGGCTTCTCCTCCTGAATGTAAATCATTTCACAGACCACCAGCATCAGAAAAGCCTTCTCTGTGACCATGATGGAGTGAGACAAAGACAGACCACTTTATAATTATGAATAAGCATAAAACAGATAAAGCATAAACACATGTAAAACCAATCTCAAAAAGTGATCAAACATGGCACTCTCCCAACTAACATCAGTGACTGCTATTCCCTTACCAAATAGAGTTTGAACCTCACTCTGTGCTTCCTGCATCTCAATAAAACTTATTAAGACACCAAATTATAGAATTGCCCCCACTTTCTTAGAGCACTCAGTCCGAAACTTCACTAGACACTCAAAATCCTAACACAAGGTCTAACCTTATATAAGCAATCCGCCCCCCACCCAATCACCGTATTTCTTTACTGGTCCCTATCTTGTGCAGTCTCTCTTATTGCAAAAGACACCAATAAACCCAACTTAACTACAGATGTGCTCCTGGTGGTCTTTGACTAGTATGAATTAAATTTATAGATGTATAGCTAGATGATAGATAGATAGATAGATGATAGATGATAGATAGATGATAGATGCATGCATGTGGATATACATATGTGTGTGTGTGTTTGTGTATAGAAATATACATACTTGTGTATGTATGTATAATCGTTTTCATCTAAAGATTTCCGTTCTTTCAAAGCCCCAAGTGAAAGAGGACAGTAACATACATATGTAGAGATGTTTAGTTCGCATCATGTCACTTATGGACTTAAAGATCAGGTTAAAAACTTTATGCTAGAGGCAATGCGAAGGCAATGTTTGAAAGACAAGGGGCAGAATCAAATGTTAGAAAAATTAATGCTTTGTGTATACTATCCATGCAAACTTTATTTCCCCCAACATTTTCCTACATGTGTTTCCATTTCTATGTAACGTGTATAAATGTGTTTTCATAAGTCATTTCAATATTAAGGTTGTAGAATGCTTCCCACATTGTATTACATCTTTTTTTGACAAGAGATAAGAATTAATATTTTGTGGAAAATATGACCTATGCGATATTTTTTACATAACATGTAGCATACCATTACCCCAGTATGAAAGAAAAATGTAGATACAACCTCTTTCATTTAAAAAAAATAAACACAGAACTTTGAAAGACGTTGGATCCATGCAAATCATACTAGACATTTTAGCTCTTTTTCCAACCACCTATTAGTCATAGGCAGTAAATGACTGCTTTCCTTACATGATGATTTAGCAATAGACATCTATTAACAACTCATAGTCTACTTTAGAATATAATGACCATGAGCTCTTATATCAATTCTTTTTGTTCATTATCCATCATTCTCATTATGTTATAAATTGGGTTAACCATTCCATGTATATTAATATTTTAAAACGCTAAATTTGAGACTTAAAATTTGCTCCTATATAAAATATTTAAATAAAGTCCTACACCAGGAGAGAGTGATGTTTAAAGTCTGGAGTTATATTAAGATGTTAATAATTTTACATAGTACTTGTAAAAACTGGTAGCATTCCAAAAGACCTGCTAAGTGGTCAAAGTCTGGATGCAAGAAAATTTTTTGTAGGACGTGGATAGACACTCAGAAATAGAGGCCTGGAGATACATTATCAAACACAAAATATCTGTGTATAAGAAAAAAATCACCAGAAAAATAAAACCAAAAAATTCTATTTGCTGCAAGTCAGTGCTAGGACCAAGATTCAATATTCTTACTCCAACTAGGGAATGGGCTGATGGTTACAAAGACTCAAGTGTCAGATAGTCACAGTAAATCCAGGTAAGCTCTTGACATCTCAAAGGTCTGGTATCACGCAAGATAGACAAAGTGACAGATTCAAGGGGAGGAGGCATGTTCTCTACCAAGATGAGCATTACAGGAACAATGCTAAACCACAAATTTCCTGACTATACTCTTTCATAGTCACCTTGGTCTTTGAGTCAGAATTGGTTCCAAAGACTACATCAGGGTTAAATCTCTAAGTACAGATGAAAGTGATCTTGACCATAAGAAACAGGAAATACAAGGGCAGAGTCAGACACCCCAAAAAAATATCATTGGGATTTTTATTCAAATAACTATTATAATTATACACACAATAATTTGCTGTGGAAGTATTCCAGTTTAATGAAAACAGCAGGGATTAATCTGTGTAATTCAAAATTATAAGATTTTACTCATCTGTCCCCTAATTAAGATCACCAGCTGATCTACCTGGCTTCATTTCAAAGGAAGTTGGTATATTATTAACTAAATACCATAGATTTTCTCTTTCTCATGTCTTCTAATAGCAGTGACAAATTTGGAAAAGATTAATTAGCTGAAGCATCAACATATATCTCAGAAGAATAAACTTACCACTTCATTTTCTCAGCCATATGGCTGAGAGATCACACTAGGTATGACCTTTCCAGGAGCGAGGTCAGAATTTCATTTATAAATAGATAATTGGAAATCCATCTATCTGAGGTTCCATGGTGCTGAAGAACTAAGTTTTTCAGAAAGAGCTATTTAAGGACCAAAAGGACACAACTGATCTTTTTTCAACACCATATGGCAGGCTTGGGGGGATCTGAAACACTTAAGTAAAAATTATATGAAGTTATGTGTTTGTGCGTGTGTGTGCGTATACATGTGTGTAAGTGTTTCTATTTATAATCTGTGAATATGAAAACTAGCTGTAGAAAAACTAATTAAAATAAGTGTTCATAGATACCTTATCATAAATGAATTTCTCAACAACTCAAGTGGCTTTCAAAGACAGTTTTTTTTTCTGCTCTTCTTTTGGAAGTTCCAAAAAATTGCCGCCCTCCTCAGACAGGCTATCAGTGATTCTCAATCCTGGGTACACATTAGAATCACCCTGGGAATTCTATTAAAATGCTAATGTTATGTCCTACCTTAGAGGCTTGGATTTAATTAGACTGGGGTACAACGCTGGTATTGGTATTTTTTCAAAATTTCCCCACATGATTCTGATAAATGGTCAAGGTTGAAAACTGGTCTCCATGATAGGCATGGTGGACACAGTGATGTGCCCCACCCCCGATCTCCCTCCAAGGAAGAACCTCCTATCCAGGTCCAGCTGCCAGACCTGGGGCCAGCCAGCAGCCTCTAGGTGATGGCTCCTTTAGAGCCTGCCTCTGGGGCTGCCAGCCGCCTTGCTTGTGGTCCACCTCAGCGGCTGAGTAAGTGAGGGGGGGCTACTAAGGTCCGTCTATATTAGGACAGTGTAGGACGCTTGGATGGGCAGAATTTGCTCCAGATCCTCACAAAGTTGACCAAGGCTTTGTCAAAACTGTGTCTCTTTCTGCCCTGTTCTGTTCCCTTCCCCTAGCTTTCACAGATGCTGATTCCGAATAAACACCACAAACTCCATCCCAGCTTCTGCTTCCGTAGATCTCAATCTGGGACAATAGAACTGTAACATGCTTCTGGGGTGGGGGTGGAGATCTTTGATGTTGCCTGCCCCCTGTTTCTTCCCCCAGCAGCACCATGGTTACACAAGTGGCCTCTGGAATCAAAATGCCTGGATTTACATTCCACTTCTCTGTGATTTTGTTTCCAGTTATTTATCTCTCTGGCCCTCAGTTTTCTCAGCTATAAAATGTAGATAATTACTGTTCCTTACTTGTAACGTAATTGTGAGAACTAAAAGGAAATAGTCCAAGTGAAGTACTTGGCATGACGGCAGACACATTAAATGCTTCATAAATTTCAGCCATTTCCCAAGGAGATTAATTCTATGAATTTGAGGGGACCATCCTCAGGTCATCCCTTAGATTCAGAGATGACCATGTCATTCAAGCCATTGAAAATTCTCCCTGGGGATGAGTTTTTTTTGAGGGGGAGCGGGGGTGTTGCTTTATTTTGCTTTTCATTTTCCTTGGGGTAGAATCTGTTTATGTTGCAGACTGAATAATGGCTCTGAAGGTATCCAGATTCTAGTCCATGGAAGCTTAGATGGCAAAGAGGACTTTGCAAGTGTGAGTAAATGAAGAATCTTCAAATGGGGAGATTACCCTGGATTATCCAGGGAGACTCTAAATGCAATCACATGCGTCCTTGTAAAAGCGAGGCAGAGAGAGATTTGAAAACAGAAAAAGTCTTGTGACAATGAAAATAGAGCTTGGAGTGATGTGTTTTGGAGATAGTGGAAAAGGTCACAAGTCAAGGAATATGAGGAGCCACCAGAAGCTGGAAAAGGCAAAGAAATGGATTCTCCCCCTCAGAGCCTCAGGAAGCAGCCAGCCCTGCTGAGTAAAACTGATTTCATACTTCTGACCTCCAGAACTATAAAAGATAAATTTGTCTTGTTTTAAGGCATCAAGTTTTTCATAGCAGCCATAGGAAACCAAGACCGTTTCTGACCATCTCAACACCCTTTTTGTTTTAGAATAATCCCCCCATTGTGTGGAAATTGTTGGAAAGCAAAGCCCTGTATCCCTTTTCAGATAGCAAGAGAGGTATTCTTTTACTCCATTCTGGGAACTAAATGCCTGAAATACTCAGGATTCTTGATAGTAAACCACAGAGACTTACAGCAGTTAGCTTAAGCAGATAGGAAGTTAATTGAAACACTGCCGCGAAGCTCATAAAAATATGTTGGCAGGACTTAGCTCAACTACATATAAATCCTGTCATATAAGCTGATTTGTCTACCACCCCAGTGAGAGCCTAATACACAGCAGCAGTGACCAAAGTTGAGCCCCCTATCTAAGAACAACCAGACACCTCGGGACAAGCTCGCTCCCTTTAATGCCTTCCATCTTAGAGAGAAGAAATTTGTCATCGCTAGAATAGGAATTGATTCTAATTTGTATTGCATCATTCTGCAAGCCATACCCACTATAGCCTTCTGTTCCCTTTTATTTTGGGAGAAATTTGTTTATGTTGTCACTTAAAAATATACCAGCATGTACATCATACACATACATACACACACACACACACACACGTATATGTGTGTACATACACACACAAACATCTTTTCTTTACTGTAAGGCCAGGATGTAAATATCTACTAGGAATGGTCAATGCGTTGCTTCTCAGTTTTGACCCCTGATAAGGTCATCCCTGTGCAGTAGGCTGACACACAGGGCCCAGGGTAAAGAGCGTGGTCTGAGTGTGGGGCTGCAGGGCACTCAGCTGTGAATATCTACCAGGATAGGTGATGTGCTCATTCTTGTATTTCTCTCCTCATCTATCACAGCACTTTGTGGGTATGAAAAATAATAGTTTCAATGACTGAAATATCAGGATCACAGTACCTATCAATTGGCAACTATTTTAAATGTTCAGATATAGGTTTTTCGTAAATAGTGTTTCTATATGTTAAAATCATAGTTATATTTGCACTTCATGAGCATCTAATAATAAGCCCCTTTTACTGGCCATCCTTTGAGTGTATGGCATTTATTAAGTGCTAACATGTAGAAAAGGTGCCTTCTAATCCTCATTATACCATACTGAGATCCCTTTGAGCCTCTTACCCAGTTGCTAAGCACTGTTCTGTGTAACATTTGAGTCCTTTTACCAGCTGTCACAGTTAACTTTAATTGACTTTTGAATACAATAAATGTAAATTTGTGTGCTTTTTTTTCCCTGGCTGCCTATAGATAAATGAAGGTTTTAGAGGAGTTATAGAAGTGGTTCTCAACTTGGAGCAATTCTGCCCCACCAAGAGATATTTGGCAATGCCTGGGACATTTTTAATGGTCATGACTGGGGTGCAGGGTATTACTGGCATCTGAAGTCAAAGACAATATAAACATCCTAATCCCTCAGTGCACAGGACGGCTGCCACAGACAGGAATTACCTGGTCCAAAGTGTCAACAGTGCTGAGGTTCAGAAATCTTGGGCTCAAGTAAGGAGAGATATACAATAAATATGCTGTTGTGATGAAAAACATTTCTCAGTCTAGTTATAAAAGTGATTTGGCTATTCGACCTGTTTCTGTATGCATTCCCTTGACTTGTTACACTGATTTCTATTTAATTCTTAATGGGTTTTGCACATTAATTCAGATTAACTAGGTCTGACTACATGTCATTTAAAAATTAGGAAGACAAAGGCAGCCCCTAAATGAAAATAAGGAAAATCTTCCTTCAAATACAAAAGATGAGATTTAATGCTTCAACTGTTATAGAAGGGAAGGTGGAGAGAAGATACCTAGAAGAAACAGGTGTTTAAGAAGAGCATGTTCTCCTTTTGTCTATAGGAAATAAAACATGTCTGCCTAACAAAATTAAATGATCCAAAGAATAAAACACATTGCAAAGATCAAGAATTGTGACAACACAGTACAAATCAATCCATCACCAAAACCAGTTAGAAACATTGAATATTTATATTAAGCAGTTTTGTTATACCCAGAACAGTAAACCACTGATATTTCCCAATGTGTCCTTGTATTCCACTGCATATGGCCAGCATAAAAAAAGTCTGCTATGGCCACTCTGGAAAATAGTGTGGAGGTTCCTCAAAAAGTTGAAAATAGAGCTACCATACAATCCAGCAATTGCGCTACTAGGTATTTACCCCAAAGATACAAAAGTAGGGATCCAAAAGGGTACGTGCACCCGGATGTTTATAGCAGCAATGTCCACAATAGCCAAACTGTGGAAAGAGCCAAGATGTCAATCGACAGATGAATGGATAAAGAAGATGTGGTATATATATACAATGGAATATTATGCAGCCATCAAAAGGAATGAGATCTTGCCATTTGCAACGACGTGGATGGAACTAGAGGGTATTATGCTGAGCGAAATAAGTCAATCAGAGAAAGACATGTATCATATGACCTCACTGATATGAGGAATTCTTAATCTCAGGAAACAAACTGAGGGTTGCTGGAGTGGTGGGGGGGGGGAGGGATGGGGTGACTGGGTGATAGACACTGGGGAGGGTATGTGCAAGACTGTTGAATCTCAGATCTGTACCTATGAAACAAATAATGCAATATATGTTAAGAAAAAAAAAAAGAAGAAGATAGCAGGAGGGGAAGAATGAAGGGGGGAAATCAGAGGGGTAGACAAACCATGAGAGACGATGGACTCTGAAAAACAAACTGAGGGTTCTAGAGGGGAGGGGGGTGGGAGGATGGGTTAGCCTGGTGATGGGTATTAAAGAGGGCACGTTCTGCATGGAGCACTGGGTGTTATGCACAAACAATGAATCATGGAACACTACATCTAAAACTAATGATGTAATATATGGGGATTAACATAACAATAAAAAAAATTTTTTAAAAGTCTGCTATGTTGACATGAAAATGGATAAGAATTTAAACCATTCTAGTTTACAGTCTAGTTTTCCAAGAGCTAGGATAGGCTGAATAACAATATAATACAGAAATAAGCATTTTATTATAATATTACCAGCAAAATTACAAGCCTACCAGATAAATATGGTGAGCCATAGTAGGAGTCAAAATATCCATATTCATCAGAGAAAAATCCCATCAGTTTTAGTAGTCATTGATTGCCTAAAAATGTTTGAATAATTATAAGTGATGTGAAGAGTATGAAAGATATTATACATGTTAAGTTGTACAGTGGACAGTGCCCTCTCTAATTCAAGAAAAATACAAAAGTTGTTTGGAAACAAATATGATTGTGGAGCCCCAGTTACACAGCAACAGATTTTAAAAAATAAATTCCATTAACTCAATACACTTTACAGTCAAGCATCTCTTTTAGAGATGTCTTTTTTTTCTATTTTTTCTTTAAGTTTTCATATACCTATCAGAATAAATCATGTGAAACTGCCATGTTTATAAGTCAAAAACATCCAAAATCAGCAATTTCCATTGGTCTCATCTACATTTCCATATTACTAGTAATCCTGTTCTATTTCTCCTTTTATATTTGTACACATTTGATGCTAACGAATAGGCTGGTAATTAAAAATAAGACTATTGTATACTCTCACACTTTGACCAGACATTTTATTTTGCCATTTTAAGGGAGAAAAAGATAAATGGTGTTGAAGATTTTTGATGTGCAAGAAAGAGTGAGCCCTGTGATCTGTTTTGATATTTGCATAACTAATAATGTACCTCTCTGAGCTACTACAATCTACTTTTTAATTTTTTTTAAGATTTTATTTAATTTTACTTGTCAGGGAGAGAGAGACAGAGAGAGAGAGAGAGAGCACAAGCAGGGGGAGCGGCAGGCCATAGGGAGAAGCAGGCTCCCCACTGAGCAAGGAACCCTATGGGGGACTCAATCCCAGGACCCTGGAATCATGACCTGAGCCAAAGGCAGATGCTTAACCAACTGAGCCACCCAGGCATCCCTACAATCTACTTTTTTTAGATGATCTTATAATAAGTTACTGAAATGTTTTATTTTTTATTAAAGATAGGCTTAATCAAAATCGTTCATTTTTCCTAATTTTGTATTACAGAGATTTTGTATTATAGAGGTTTGAACACATATTCATTTGGATCTTCTCTGAAGGTGTTAGCATTTTTTCCCTGTTATTTTTTATTGTGATAAAACATACATAGCATAAAATTCAACAATCTTAACAATTTTTAAAATATTTTTATTTATTTGAGAGAGAGAGAGCATGAGTGGGGGAACTAACCGGGGGGAAGGGGGAGAATCTCTCAAGCCGACTCTGCGTTCAGTGTGGAGCCTACCACAGGGCTCAATCTCACAATTTGACCAAGAGTCTTTCACTCAACTCACTGAGCCACCCAGACGTCCCAACCATCTTAACCATTTTTAAGTGTACAGTTCAGTTATTAAATTCATTCACAGTATTGTACAACTATCACCACCTTCCATGTCATTTTCTCATCTTGTAAAACTAAAACTATATATCCATTCAACAAAGGTGCCCATTCCTGCCTCCAGCCTGCCTCAGGCAACAACCATTCTACTTTCTGTCTCTATGATTTTGATTTTGACTACTCTTAAGTACCTTGTATAAGTGGAATCACACACTATTTGTCTTTTTGTGACTAGCACATTTCTCTTAACCATGTCCTCAAGGTTCTTCCATGCTGTAGCATGTGTCAGAATTCCCTTCCTTTTCAAAACTGAATAATATTCCACTGCACATATACACCACATTTTGTTTACCCATTTACCCACCAATGAACACTCTGGGTTGCTTCTACATTTTAGCTATTATGAATAATGCTGCTATGTACATGGATGTACAGATATCTTTTTGAGACCCTGCTTTCAATTTTGGGGGATATATACCCAGAAGTGGAAATGCTGGATCACAGTAATTCTATTTCTAATTTTTTGAGGAATTACAAAACTGTTTTCTGTAGTAGTTGCACCAATTTACATTCTCACCACTAATTCACAAGGCTTCCACATCCTCACCAACACTTGTTATTTTCTGGGGATTTTTGAGAGTAGGCTTCCTAATGGGTGTGAGGTGATGTCTCATTGAAGTTTTGGTTTACATTTCCCTAATAATTATTGATCCCAAGCATTTGTCCATGTGGTTATTGGGCATATGTATATCTTTGGAGAAATGTCTATTCAAGTCTTTTCCCCATTTTTAAATTGGTTGTTCGGGATTTTGTTGTCAAAACAATTTAGAAGTTCTTTATATATTCTGGATATTAGTCCCTATCAGGTATATGATTTGCAAGGATATTTTATGATTCTGTGGGCTGCCTTTTTACTCTTTTGATGCATAATTTTTAAATTTTTCTTGAAGTCAAATTTGTCTATTTTTATTTGTTGCCTGTGCCTTTGGTGTCATATCTAAGACATTATTGTTAAATAATATTTTTTTAATTAATGAAGGAATGCATGAATACATGAATGTACTACTTCCAAAGATGGCAGACCTAAGGTTTTTAAATCCTATTCTTTGAAATCTATTTAGGTTTTAACTCCTATTCTATGGATCTATTCATGAACTTATTTGGGGGAAGTAATGGGCTAGAGTGTGAAGCAACACTTCAGTATGTGTGATTCTAAAGAACACATCTATTATGGATGATATTGGGATATTTTTAAAACTTGATGGAGAGAAAGTTATATCAAGGGGAAGCTTTTCTCACTTCCCCCTCCTCTGACCTTAAAATTGGAGAGGAGATGTTGAATTAAAAGAAAAGTTCTAAGGTAACAGAATACAAACCAAGAACTTGTTCTCTGTGAACAAAAATGCTTAGCTCTCTATTAGACATATAAATAGACTGGAAACTTGTTAATGGCTAACAAGCTGTATTTTGTCATATGTGCAGAATCTCTTTTAAGTCGTGCCTCTCATTTAATTTAAAATTATTTTCCTGATGTCTGCTCATTACCTGAAATTAAGAAAACAAAAATCCTAAGGAAAGAAATGAAGACCATGTGAAATCCCAACAACGGACTCTGCTAACACATGGTTGCAATTCCTTCTCATCCTTCTTTTGTGTAGATAGGTACATGGGTGTCTATTTAAAATATATGTAGAAAAATAGAGACAGAATGAGTCTGACAGTGTGATCACAGTAGAACAAACACAAAAGTTAGGGCAAGAACACACAAAAATGTTAATGCAAAAGCAGAACATCTTCCTACCACAGACCTATGTTTTGCTTTTTCAATTTAACATCATACTTTAAGCATTCCCTTCGTTGCTGAAACTTTTTGAGTGGTCTCAAGAAATTCCTTTTCATGTATATATAGTACTTAATTTAGCCATTTGTTTATTGTTGAATATATAATTTCCAAGTTTTTAATGTTGAAACTCCTGTTACAGACTCTTTATACTTAAAGCTTTGTTTGCACAGTGATTATTTCCATAAGTAAGTTTCCTACAAGCAGAATAAATGGATTGAAGCCTGTGGACCCTTTCAAAATTTTGATACTTATTACCAGATTTTTTTAAATGATGCCAATTTACACTTCTAGAAGCAATGTGGCAATCTTACTGTAACCTTACCAACATTAACTATTATTAGACCCTTAAAAATGTGTTTGCTCACTTGATTAATGTAAAGCTCCATCTCACGGTTTTGATAATGCTATTGTCTTTGATTAGAGCTCAATACATTTAGAAACTGCACTCCATCCCCAGAATGGAAGAAGCAAACACTAAGCCTTCTTCCAGAAATCTTCAACATCACTTCACTTGTTGTCCCATTACTTTCTGAAAGTTATAATTTTCCACTGGAAAATTTCCTGTCTGTGTGTTTCTGGGTGGGAGAAAGCAGAGACAGAAAGAGAACTCAAACTATCATGGTTAGTGTATCCATGTTACAAAATTATAGTGGTCTGGTTTTATGAATTACTTAGATTACCTGGGACAGGGAAAGAGGGACAGATGAGGACAAAATATTCTTCTATCTTATTCCTGAGAGATGCTGCTATTTCCTTGAAGTGAAAAATGCCTAAGTGGGCCATCATTTGTTTAATGCAATGCTTTGGAAATGTTGCTTTTAATTTTCTGTGCTGTGAATTTCAATAGTTTCTTATCTTCACAAGAACTCTAGTGGGAAATTTGAAGATATTGCATATAGGCTTTGGATCATCAATATGTTCATCTACAAGTAAAAAAATAAAAAAACCCAACTACAATGACTTAAACAAATACAGCTCAATTTTTCTCCCATAACAAGAAATCTAGACTTACATAGTTACTGACAGTTGTTCAACTGCTGAATGATATAAAGCAAGGATTGGAAAACTACATCCCATTGGCCAAATTTGGTTCACCATATATTTTAGTAAATAAAGTTTTATTGGAACACAGCCATATCCACTCATTCAAATATTGTGTATGGATGCCTTCATGATAGAACAGGAGAACTGATATGTGTGACAGAGGTGGCATGGCTCACAAAACCTAAAATATTTATTATCTTGGATTTTACAGAAAAAGCTTATAAATCACTGACACAAGGTATGGAATTTCTATAATTTTTTGACCTTTCCCTGAGGTTGCAAGATGGTAGCTATGGCTGATCCCTCCCTATCAGGGAAAGAAGAAGGAGGGAAGGAAGGAAGGAAGGAAGGAAAGAAGGATGGAAGGAAGGAAGGAGGAAAGAAGGAGGGAAGGGAAAAATAGGTAGAACTAGCTATATCTGGCCTCTAATAGCAAGAAAACAAGCTTTCCCAGAAGGTCCCATCAAGATTTATGTCACATTAGCCAGAACTGAGCTATAGAAAAGGATGTAAAAGTGAGTTTCTATATTTCTAACCAGTAAGAAAGGGGTGGGAATTCCTGTTGGCTCAGTCCATAAACAATGCCTATCATAGGCTGTTAATACATTTAAACGAAAAAGTTGTTGGATATTTCGGTTTGGCTTCTGCTCGTTTTTTTGTTTTTTTATATTTATTTATTTGAGAGAGAGAGAGAATGAGAGACAGAGAGCACGAGAGGGAAGAGGGCAGAGGGAGAAGCAGACCCCTTGCTGAGCAGGGAGCCCGATGCGGGACTCGATCCTGGGACTCCAGGATCATGACCTGAGCCGAAGGCAGTCGCTTAACCAACTGAGCCACCCAGGCGCCCTGTTTTTGTTTTTGTTTTTGTTTTGTCTTTTTGTCTTTTTCCTTCTCTTTGTAATTACTTGGGCAACAGTATTAGCAAAGAGTAAGAGCTGAAACATTTTAAGTGACAGAAATGATCAGTACTGTGTTCCTATTATTTTCTGAATTGTTAATTCAAATAAATCATGTAAGACTTCTGCTTCCTTCTAAAAGCCCTGGACATTATATATAAAACAAACATACGAAGATTCTGAAAAATGAAGAGAAAAAGGCAGACCAGCTAAGACCCTGGGTACTCAAAGAACAACATAGCAGTAAGTTCTCATTTTCTTTTTGCCTCATATATCCAAGACTAGGTGCTGGAGAAATGGGCACCTGGAAACGCCAATAGGCATAGACAGAAAGGAGCCCCAGGAAAGCCTGCTCTCACTATTCAAGGGACCAGTAAGCAGATAGCTTAGAAAAACAGAAAACTTTTAGACAATAATTATCTTATTCCAGCCAAATACCATAGAAATACTCTGCTTCCACCCCACCTGCCACTAGACTAGACTTCTCCTTCTCCAGGTTATAATGAAGCATCATAATTCCTCTGCTGTGGTGGTGTTAGCAAAAGCCAAGTAAAGATTGGGACTTTCCCACTGAGTAGTAATGACATGCCAAATCCATGGTGTCAGTGGAAACCACATGGAAAGCCTGGACTTCTATCCCCACCTGATGGTAGCGAGGTATCCCACCCCTTGCATGCTAGGGTGGCATCAGAGAAAAAGTAATGGAGAGTTTGGACTTTTATTACCAGCCAGCAGGAAAGAGGCCACCCCCAACCAATGTCATGGGAGGCTACATGGGGAACAAAAACAAGGCACCCATGTGCCTCTCAATCAGCATAATATCAACAGAGACCTAGTGGAAGCTCTAAACAACCATAGCACCCTGCAATATGTAAGAGATTTCTCCTTCCCTGGTTATAAATGAAAGTTAAATAAGGAACCTAGACCTCCACTTTCACGTGTTAGTAAAGAGACAACATCCCTCTTCCCCCTAGAGCAGGGCCAGAAAAAGTCTGCTATGATAGAGTCAGTCACACAACATAACCTCCAAGATGTCCAGCACTCAGTCAAAAATTACTTGTCATACCCAGAACCAGGAAAATCTCCATCTGGATAAAAAAAAAAAAAAAAGCTATTCAACAGCTCTAAAACCAAAATGATGCAGATTACAAATTATCCAATAAGAATTTAAAGTTGCCATCATAAATGCATCAACAATCAATTACAGATATGTTTAATACATATGGAAAAAAGAAAGCTGTGGCAAAGAAATAAAAAGACAAAAAGAACCAAATATAAATTTTATTTATTTTATAATTTTTAAAATGTTTTCCCCAGATTTATTGTAGTTTAACTGGCAAATAAAATTATATATATTTAAAGTGTATAACATGATGATTTGATAAGTACACACTGTAAAATGATTACCACAATCAAGGTCATTAACACATGCATCACCTCACATAGTTACTGTTCTGTATGTGTGTGGTGAGAACTTAAGATATACTCTCCTGGCAAATTTCAAGTATAGAAGACACTATTATTAACTATAGTCACCATGCTGTACATTAGATCTCCAGAATTTCATTTCATAAATGAAAGTTTGTACTCTTTGATATTTGTTTTTTCCTTCCTTCTGCTAACTTTGGGCTTGGTTTGTTTTCCTTTTTTTAGTCCTTGAGGTAGAAAGTTAGATCATTTATGTGAGATTTTTCTTTTTTTTTAATATTGGTGTTTATTCTATAAACTTCTCTTTTGGAACTGCTTTTGATACATACCATGGGTTTTAATAGGTTGTGTTTCCATTTTCATTTTTTTTTATTTTTCCATTTTGATTTTTTTTTCTTGATCCATTGATTGCTCAGGAGCATGTTGCTTAATTTCCATATATTTGTGAAATTTCCATTTTTCCTCCTACTATTGATTTCTGGTTTCATACCATTATGGTCAATAAAGACCTTGATATTATCCCAATCTTCTTAAATTTGTTAAGACTTGCTTTAAGACCTAAGGTATGATCTACTCTGAAGACCATTCCATATGGGCTTGAGAAGACTCTGTATTCTGCTGCTGTTAAATGGAATGTTCTGTTTATGTCTGTTAGGTCCATTTGGTTTAAATTACAGTTGAAATCCAATGTTTCCTTATTGATTTTCTGTCTTGATGATCTGTCCATTATTGAAGTGGGGTATTGAAGTCTTCTTCTATTACTGTATTACTATTTATTTCTTACTTTTGATCTGTTAATATTTGCTTAATATATTTACATGCTCCAATGCTATGTACATATATATGTGTAACTGTTAGATCCTCTTGATGAATTTACCCTATTATCACTATATAAGACCTTCTTTGTCTCTTGTTACAGTTTTTTACTTAAAGTCTACTTTGAATATGGGGTATCTTTTTCCATCCCTTCACTTTCAAACTATTTTGTGTCCTTAAAGCTGAAGTGAGTCTCTTGTAAGCAGCAAATAGCTGGGTCTTATTTTTTATACATTCATCCACTCTATATCTTTTGACTGGAAAATTTAATCTACCTACATTTAATGGTAAGGACTTACTATTGCCACCTTACTAATTGTTTTCTGGCCATTTTTCAGTTTCTTTTTTCATTCTCTCTTTCTTGCTGTCTTCCTCTGTGATTTGATGATTATCCACGTGGTATGCTTTGATTCTGTGTGTGTGTGTGTGTGTGTGTATCTACTATAGGTTTTTCCTTGGTGATTATCATGAGGCTTAAATAAAATTTAACTAATAAGTGAAATTAACAATGTCACATGTTAATGTATAAAATCAACATACAAATATCAATTGTGTCTATTTATTAACAATGAACACATGGAAACCAAAAAAAAATTAACACTTACAATAGCTTAAAAAAGAGAGAGAGAGAGAGAAAGAAATAGGTGTATATCAAACAGAACATCAACGGGACTATATGCTGAAAACAACAAAATTTTAATGAATGAAATCAAAGATTTAAATAAATGGAAAGACAGAACATGTTTATAGATTGAAAGACACAACATAGCAAAGATATCAATTCTCATCAATTAGATAAACAGGTTTACCTCAATTTTGATCAAAATATCAGCAAGTTTTTTTAGATATATTCAAGATTATTCTAAAATTCATATGAAAATACAAAGAAACAGAATAGCTAAAATAATTTTGAAAGAGAAAAATAAAGTGCTAACAGTTGGTTCACCCAGTCTCATGACTTATTTAACTACACTAATCAAGACTGTGTGGGATAGCGAAAAATGTAAGCCTCAATCTAACACTCACACCTTACACAAAGATTAACCTGGATGGATCGTAGATTTATATGTTAAACATAAAACTTTAAAACTTTTAGAAAAAAAGATATGAGAGAAAAATCTTCAGGACCTAGGCCTTAGTGAAGAGTTCTTAGACTTTATACCAAAATCATGATCCATAACAGGAAACATTGGTAAATTGGACAGTATCAAAATTAAAATCTTTTGCTTTGTTAAAGGAGTGAAAGATATAGTTTGTAAGAAAGCACATACTAGGAGAAAATATTGATAAACTACATCTGACAAAGGATTCATATCTAGAATTCATAAAGGACTCTCAAAACTCAACAGTAAATAAAAATAAACAATCCAATTACAAAATGGGCAAAAGATATAAAGAAATATTTCCCAGGAGAGGATCTATGGATAGCAAATGAGCACAAAAAAAATGTTCTACATCGCTAGCCATCAGGGAAATGCAATATGAGTTATGACTACAATGAGATACACACTTATCAAAACAAATAAAATAAAAAATAGTGACAATACCAAATACTGGCAAGGATTCTGAGAAACTGAATTTCTCCTACATTGCTTGTGGGAATGTAAAATGGAAACAGAAGGTTTCTTTTTAAAAAACAAAAATGAAACATACATATAACATACATATCTTACTCCTGACATTTATCCCAGACAATGAAAACATATATCCACACAAAACCCATCCATGATTGTTCATACCAGGTTTATTTGCAATAGCCAAAAACTGGAACAACCAAAGTGTCTTTCAATGGATGAACAGTTAAACAAACAGTGGTACATCCATACAATGGGATAGAAAGATGAACCATACAAAACAACACAAAACAAATAAAAAGAACTATTGGTACATGCAACAACTTTGATGGTTCTCAAGTACATACTGAAATTAAAAAGCCAATCTCAAAAGGTCATGTCTTGTATGATTCCATTTGAATAACATTCTTAAAATGATAAAATTATGGCTATGGAGTACAGATTAGTGGGCATAGGGGTTAGGGATGATCAGAGGAAGATGGAGAGGTGAGGAAGGGGGATGAGTATAAAGGGGTAACACACAGAAGACCTTTGTGGTGAAGGAATAGTTCTCTGCCTTGATTGCAGTGGTAGGTATGCCAAATTGCACATCTGATAAAATGACATAGAATTATGAACACACAATTTACGAATGTCAATTTCCTGGTTTTGATATCGTACTCTGGTTATGTAAGAAGTAGCCATTGGAGGAAACGGAGTAAAGGGCACAGAGTACCCGTCTGTACTATCCTTGCAAATTCTTTTTAATCTGTAATTATTTTGCAATAAAAATTTTTGTAAAAATTATGGAGCCTAAATTGTCCTATGAGTGTCCCTATTTAATAAAATGCCACACACTTGACACTAAAAATTATCTACCTCTGGATAAATAAAGCAAAGAAATCAAATTTTGTAATTGATTTTTTTGAATTAGAATATGGAGACTTCAGAACAATGAGATCTGGGAAAAATCTTTTGCTCTCAAGGCCACAATGTAGACTTATTTTAAATGAAGGGTTTGGATTATTAAAAACATAAAATGCTTGATGGTGAGCATTCGAACAGTTATCTATGTAAAGGCATATCATATTATAACTTATATAATGATGAACATAGAGTATATATGCTTAGCATAGACAATACATACAGTTAAAAGATCAGCAAAATGCATATGGAAGATTTTGTATGCCTACTTATTTTTTTCATAAATTCTTTATAAAATTCTATTAAATTAAACTAAAGCACATAATAATTATTACTTACTATTTAATTCAGTGTCACATTAGGCAATTTTAAATGGTTGATATAGGTAGATGGTTAGGAATTCCTAGCCTACTAGCACATGAACACTAATTCATGTAATTTTTAAAAACAGGAAGACTCTCAGGGAAGCCACTGCAAGCACAGCATAGACTAATTTGGTCAGCAAGCTATACACTGGATATCCAAGGCCTCAACAATCTCATAGGGCCTTCCAGCTCTAAAATGCTGTGATAAAGACAGTGCAACATCAGATGACATTTTTGTCTCAACAGGACAATTGAGAATAGCTTAATTAGTGAATAAAAATCATCATGGTTTGATATAATTTTACTTGTCAGAGACTCTCAAATTAGTTTTTTTAATACAGTTCTATGGAATTAACAAGAGATATAAGTTATTGCAAAATCAACTATATTAGTTGATGCAGAATTGAAAATATTGTAGATCCAGATGACAGACTAAATACATGCATTTATTTCCATGTCCACCCAAAATCCAACTACAATACAAGGAAAATGTATAGAAGATAAAAAATCTGTAACAACACTGAAAATGGGAAGGCACCTTTAGCAAACATGACATTTTGTCAAATATCTGGATGATTGAACAAATAACAAAGAGAGGCTGAAAGATACACAGGAAAAAGTAGAAAGACAGAGCATCCACTTACTACTTTTATTGTTTTCAAATACGTTCATATTTTCCTTGGTTTTATTGTTACATTTAACATTTTTGTCTTTTATGGAATTCGTTTATGTATAGAGATATATCTTTATTCTTTTTCTCATTGAACAGTATCTCAACATTTGTTGCAGAGTCCAACTGATTTAGTCTAGTTTCCTTCCCCAAACCAGAGCCTGTGACAGAGGTTACTTATGTTTTGAGAGCATATTCTTTTTTTTTTTTAAAGATTTTATTTATTTATTTGAGAGAGAGAATGAGATAGAGAGAGCATGAGAGTGGGGAGGGTCAGGGGAGAAGCAGACTCCCTGCTGAGCAGGGAGCCCGATGCAGGACTCGATCCCGGGACTCCAGGATCATGACCTGAGCCGAAGGCAGTCGCTTAACCAACTGAGCCACCCAGGTGCCCTTGAGAGCATATTCGTAAGGAGGAGTGAGGGATGGGGGTCAACAGAGGACTGAAAGCCAACTCAAGCATTATGTAATGTGCCACAGCTTCAGGTGATGAGGTGACTAGGTGACTCAGTGAGGGTTGTACTCAGGCGCCTTGCAACATGTGACTCAAAACCATTCACTGGAAACTCAAAAAAGAGAAGCGTTCATTCATTTGCTCCCATCCCTCTTCATGTGGCATGGATCAAGGTAAACTGCACTCAAGTAGGACTCTCAGATAAGACTCGGGAGAGGAAACAAGAGATACTCAGCACACACTTACAAAAAGGAGCCAATATCAAGAAGGTTGAAACCTGTGCAGAACAATGCACCAGGAATTGGGCTGGAATCAGAGGTCAGGCCAAGAAGACCTAAGGCAGTGCCCCAGTGGCATCAGGCACACCTTCCTTTCAGCGCTGATTTGAAGGACTCACTTAACCATACATTTAATTTCCTCAGATATATTAAGTCTCTTCCCAGAGCCTTTATTATGTTCCACTGGTCAATTTTATTATTCCTCTGCCAATAAACCCATTTTTTATTATAGTGGCTTTATAATATAAGTTGATATCTGCTAGGGGCATGTCCCTCATGACTGTACCATTTCAAATATGTAATGGCTATTTTCCATATTTTATATTCCGGATGTACTTCAGAATCACTTTGTTAGCAAAAAAAAAAAAAAAAAATCCTGTTAGGAGTTGGAGTTAGATTGCTTTGAACTTATAGATAAATTTGAGGAGACTTAAGAACTTTATGACATTATGCTTTCCCATCCAAGAATATAATATTTTGCCCCATTTGTTCTAGTCTTCTTTTACGTCCTTCAGTTAAGTTTTATATATCTCTTCATACATATATTGCATATTTCTTGCTAGGTTTATACTCAGGTAGTTAATTAGGTAGTTGTTATTAGACTTTTTCATTTTATTTTCTAATTGACATTACAGAGTGACAAAGCTGTGAAATTTTATATGTTGATTTTCTGTGTGAGCATCTTATTAAATGAACAAGAGTTATCTGTTTACATCATTTTCCATTTTGTTAATTCACTGGGAATTCTAGGTATCCAACCATAGTCTACAACTCGTTTATACTAAGTCCATTTTAATCCCAATATTTTAATGACACTGTTCTTCCTAAGGTCACCAGTTGCTTCCATGTTGTAAATTTATGGTTCTTTTTTTCAACAATCCTCCTATTTGATATTTCAGCTGAATCTCACAGAGATGACCACTTCTATCTTCTTGAAATACCCTATTTAATTTGTTTCAGTGATACCACTCTCTTTTGATGTTTCTTTTCTTTCTCCAATCATTTTTTCCTGGTCTCCTCCTCCATCTTGCTATTTGGAGATCCCCATGATTCTGTCCCGAGCTACTTTCATTTTTACTAAAAACTTCCTAGAAAAATTTCTGTGATGCCCATGAGTTTAAATACTATCCAAAGTTTGTTAATTCCCAAATTTGTATTAGCGACCTAATGACATACCAAAACTGGAGTGGCAGAAAATCTGCCCCAGTAGAGGCAATAAAGAGATGCTTCACATGTAGATAATTCAAAATAATATCAAAACGGAATAAAAGTCAGTGCGCTATTTATTATCACCATTTGTTGGAAATTTTAAATAGTATCAATGACAAAATACTCCTCCCTGAAAAAAAGAAAAAAGCTTGATAGATTAAGTTCTAAACAATTGCTGTGGTTATTGTTGAGTTTCAATAATATATACGTAAGCTTCAAACTAATACATTTTAATTTCATACCATTTTAATAAACAATATTCTAATAGAAATTAACTGGGGAAACTCTTACTTATACAGTCAGCTCCTGATTTACTTGGACTCACCTACACACATTAGTTTCAAGAATAATTTAATAAAGATTAAATATAGCTTGAGCTCGATTCACATACACTGTCCAAATCCAAAGGTACTGCATGTTCCTGATTTTAAATAGCAGATTCCAAATACCCAATGATAGCACAGTAATTGCAAAGATGAAGAAATAGAAATTGAGTTATTTCAGTTGTCATTCTATGTGACTACTTGACATTTTAATTTGTGTTTGCAGTTTTTTGACTGCAGAAATATGTAAAAATAACTGGAATTAATCTTGAAAAAACAAAGACATAAACATTATTGTAATTTCTAGAATTTATTATGAAATGGGATTTTTATGAATCTGTCCCAAACTTACCATTATGTTTAAGGTTTTCTTTGTATATCTTTTGCTTCATGTGAAAAAACTTTGTGAAATTAAAACGAATAAATCATCTAGGGAGGAAGATATATTGATAAATTTCCCCATCCTATTCTCAAGTGAAAGATATGTGATAAAAACACATATTTTCATAAGATCATTGATGAATTTACAGAAGGCTCAAAAACAAAAACTGTAATATTATTATCCCTTATGGTAACAAAACAATAGGTAGGTATAATTTATTCCCCTTTGTTTCAAAAAATGCATTAATGTAATTAAAAAATATTGTCCCATTACTTTTCCTTTTGTGCACTAGAATATTTATTTTTACTGAATATAAACACTCAATAAAAAATGAGGTTTTTTGTATTTTTTGTTATTTTTATAATCTGTTTTATATCAGAATTATTACTAAAAATAATTTGCTTCTATAGAGAAGAGGGATGGCTAGGTAGGTAGTATACCACTGTAGGGTTCAGCACTTATGTCTGGCTCCAGACGTTAGTATCTGATATCCCTTTTTGACATTTCCATTTGATGATTCTAAATCATTTTAAGTCAAACATATCTTAAACTGGACACTTGATATTCTCGCTAAAACCCACCCCTCCTTTTTTTTCTCTTATCTCAGTTAGTGATATTTCTATCCCTCCTTTTGTCTATTTTTTTAAAGATTTTATTTATTTATTTGAGAGAGAGTGAAAGAGAGAGAGAGTGGGGGGCAGCAGAGAAAGAGAGGGAGAAGCAGGCTCCCTGCTGAGGGCTGGGGAGGGGCTCTGTCCCAGGACCCTGGGATCATGACCTGAGCTGAAGGCAGGTGCTTAACTGACTGAGCCACCAAAACACCCTTCTCTTTGTCTATTTTAGAAAGTGAGGAAGCATATCTGATTCCTTCCCTTTTTTCATGACTCCTCATTTATGATCCATCACTAACTTCTGTGGTTTCTTCTTCCAAAATACCCCTGGGCTTCTGAACTCCTGTCCCCTCTGTCTCTACCCCTCTAGCTCTAGCTCTGGATCTAGCTCTGATAATTCTAAAGAAATGTTGGTGATGAACTAAAATACAGGTAAAAGAGAATAGCATATGGTAAGAAACTGTAATCAAAGTCATTTTTTATTTAATATTGTTTGAGATCCATAGTAATGAGAGGCCTGTAAGGCCACACATGGAAAATAGTGAATGTGGTTGATATTAAAAAGGGGAATTTTCCTTCCTAAGATGCCTTGCTCTCCCCACTCCTCAGATCCCCCTCTACTCACCCATGTAAGCTTAAACTCCTTTCAGATACTCCTTTCAGTCCATTGGAAGACTCTCTCTCAAGTAACATGAAGAGGAAGGAAGAAATAAATAGAAATGAAGACACAGAACAGTTGTGACAGATGGGAATATAATCCATGACATTATTGCGGGGAAATAAAACTTTTTAGAACTAGTGATTTGTGCAAGTGATTTGCACAGCAGGGCTGGATATTTTACATAACTTCAGAGCACTTCACTTGGATGGGCTTGCTTTACTGTTATGTGCCTGTGAATTAAAGGAAAAGAAACCGAGTGATATCAAATGCCTTTGTGTTTTGCTAAATCAAAGAAATAAAACACCGTTAATTGGTCCTACAAATACCTTACATATAACTGGTTGTAAGCATCAGTGTTGAGGCTGAGCTTTTTATTCTCATGCATTTTGATTCTGCTTAGAATTTAGCCTCATAAAGCTCAACTGGACTGAAACCAGGTTGTGAGTGTTGATAATGAGTCTCTGAAAACTCATGAACAATTACCAAGACTAACTTTGTTATACTTCTGACCCAGACATCAAGCAGAGGGCTGACTTTGAGGGATCTGGGATGGCTTTCAGAAGCTTTATGTATTTATCCACCTTTCCCCGTGGTCCTTCATTCAGAGAGAACAGCTGCATCAAATTCGAGAAAACAAACTTCTAAACCATGAAATCACTAGACAGTGAGTTGGGCCAACACTCTATTTGAAAGAGAATTATAAATTCAGTCAACATTGCTTTCATACTATTCAAATTTGATGTGTATTTTATGGTCCATAATTAAGAGCCTAAATACATTTATGTCACCAAAGATCGCACGTTCAATTTTTAGTAAATGTTGGCTTCTAGAGCTTGAATGTACTAGGCAATATATGTGAAATACATTAAAGCTGTGACAAAATGGCAAAGAAAATGTTACTTTTTTTAGAGTGTAAATTGCTTGAGGAGAAAGCCTCAGAGGACTCCTGAGTTCCTTTTCTGTTTCTGCTAAAGCTTTGCTAGACCTTTGTGTTAGTTTGCAAAAAATGACCCAAGTCTTCACCCTTCCAGGTACTCATGGCTTTCACCATAAACTTTTCAGGGCTCTCCTCCTCTGACTCTGGGTTTAGCCACCTAAGTTGGTTTGGCCAACAGATTTTAGCAAATGTAACACAAACAGAAGGTGGAAAAGTGCTTGCATGAGTGGACTTTTCTGCTCCTTGCTCTTCTAAGATTTTCATGGGAATATTTAAGGCCTGCTGCATAATGAGAGTCAGCACAGTCATTCCAGATGAGACTATTTAGATCTGCTAACAGCCAGCCAAACTCCAGACACAAAAGCTAGCCCAGGCAGGATGAGCAGAGTTGCTTAGATGACCCACAGCTGACTGTGGACAACCTAGCCCAGATCAACCAAACCCCTCAGACTGATGAGCCAAATCAACATTTATTGTGTATGTCCCTGAAGTGTTATGGTTGTGTTACACAGCATTATTGTGACATTAGATAATGATACCATCTTCTCATCTTTCAAAGGGCCTACTGCTTTCTATAAGGTTAGTATGATGTAATAAAACTATAGATATCACAGAAGAATCCAAAGGATCTTCAGTCAGAAGACTGATTTTGAGTGCTGAATCTGTTACATACTGGCTTTGTGATACATGCCAAATTATTTAAATTCTCTGCAC